>NC_061865.1:24039521-24199817 GCF_907164915.1 Impatiens glandulifera
ACTACTAAATTAAAAGAATTTTTTTTTTTGCTTAGGCGCCACCTAATCCTGATTTTATAAGTTTTTTAATTTTAATAAAATAATTGATATTTAAGATAAATTCAATAGAAAATTATCATTTAAGTTATCTTTTATACTTGATTACTAATATGATCTTACATTCATAACTCTTGTAAGATAATTTTTTTTGTTAATTGAGTTGCTAAGTTATACTAAAATAAATATGTAGAATTGTGAGTGCAAAAAAAAATATTTAATGCAAGTTTGTAAGAATTATAATCCACATTATAATAAAAAATATATATTTCAATTCTTCCAACTATATTTTCATCTAAAATGTATTTTTACGAAAAATATAATCGGAAAAATATATATTATAAAACATAACACTAAAAATATAAAAATGTAATATTTTTTAATCTAAATTTATACAAATATATTATTTCAACTAATCTAGTAACACAAAAGCCAAAGAATGATACTGGTAATTTCTCTAAGATATATTGACGTCAATGTTTACGTTATATAAACTAGTTATAACTCATAACTAGGGCCAATAACTATAAAAATTGGGTTAACTTTTTAAAATTAACAAGAAAACAAAATAGCTACCAGTAATCAAATAACAAATCAAACTAAATATATATAATATTTAATAAAAAAAGTTATTTTAAATAATATAAATGATTGATTTTAAAATATTAAGTAAATCTATATTTTTTTTTATAGTTTACATGTGAATGTCAAATCTCATTTAGATAGATAACTCACATCTATAGACTATATTAGTATACATGTATTTATTAATGTTTTAAAATTCAACTAATTAATTTCACAATTTAATAAAATCTTTTATTTTTTAAGAGGACCTCCTACAATTATGGGATATAGGATTTGAAGTAATGATGTAATTTTGAGATCATGTAATTAACTTCTTCTTTATTATTTATGGTAAATGATTAGATTTGTACTATCTAAATCATACTTGTTTTTTTAATGTATTTTTCTTTTCATTAAAAATGTTAAGAGAAGAAAGAAGTTCCCTCCCAAATAATTAATTCTCACATTTAAAAAGAAAAATAATAAAAAGAATGATAATAAAATCTAAAGATTAGAATAATAAAGAGATAGAATAAAATGTAACAAAAAACCCTTCATTGAATTCTCGTAAATAAAGAATAAGAGCTAGATTATAAAGTTAAATTACATGATTTATTTGTCGGAAACAATTAATTATTAGGTTCACGCCTTTTGTCGTATATACGTGGTTCTACTAAAAAATAATTTAAAATATTAATACATATTTTAAATTAATTAATGAAGTATATTACCGTTTTTATTATAAAGGGCAGTGGGTAATAGATAAATTAAGTGATAAGATAAAATATAATCATAAAGATTAAAATAATCTAACTTAGATAAAACTAGGGTACACAATACTTGTTAATTTAATCTCCAGCACTCTTTAATTCATATATATAAGATGGTATTGGCAAAGATGAGTATAAGTTAAGTGTGTAATAGATAACGGTGAAAACAAAGTTAAGGATTAAAAATGAATAAAGATGAGTTTGAAGGATATATTTGGACAAATTAAAAGAAGTATTTTTTTTTTCTTGTATACTAGGTTTGGTTTCTATTTTAGGTACAGTATATATAGCTAGATAGATTTACCCTAGTTTTTAGGAGACAACTTTTATCGGCCACGCCACTGCCACTCCCACTGCCACTGCGCGAAGAGAGTGAAAGAGAGAGAGAGCTAGACTGTGTAATTGTGTTTGCTCAACAGCTAGCAATGGTGAAGGTATATTAGTATTTTATAATCTTTTATGTGTATTAATCGGACTAGCTAGCTAGCTAGCTAGATCAGTGTTAGATCTGTATAGACATTTGATTGTCTAAATTCGATCTCTTAAGTAATTGTTTTGGTGGATTCTACATGCAGCCAGGTTTGTCGAGGATGGACGCTGCCATTGAAGCAATGGGAAGTTTCGGGTTTCCAAAGACTCTCGTCCGTAAAAGGGTTAACCGTCTTCTCAATGTGAGTAGTATACTTCTCTTTCACTAGTAGGCTTGGTTGGGGTTTAGGGGTAGTGATCAGGAGTTCAATTTTCAATTATATGCTCTTGATTCAAAATAAAATTACTATCTCTCTCTCTCTCCTCTCTTTAGTACTAATTCCTTAAGCTAAACTCTAATCAATTAGCTATCTTAGATAGGGAGTGGAGAATTCTATTTATATATGAAATATCCTCTTCTATATATACAGTTTGATGTTAAGATTGTCATCGATTTGTTGAGTTAATCATGTCTAATCTACCAAATTGTAAACTAATTGGTCCAATTGATCAATCATGAATATTAAATAACTATCATATTGGAATGCTTTTGTACTTCCTACAAACTGTCCTTCATTGTAAGACCTTGAGTAGTACTTTCATGTGATTGAATATTAATGTCCAAGCAATAGAGTTAATTCTTTCCACAGAGAAATTTGTCTTTTCACTTGCTGGTGAAATGTAGGCAAAAGGAATTACTTCATGAAGATAGCCATAGTATAGAACTTGAATAAACTGAATCATAATTTTTAAAGTAAAATGGAAAATAGAGGACATCTTTAAGTAAAAATACTTTTGATAAAACCCGAAGGATGTGAATTGTGGGATTCACCCTCATCGCCAATTTGCATAATGAAATAAAGAAAATGAAAGTTTTATAACTCAAGAGTTTGAAAAATTGTTCAAAAACAATTGAAGAAGATACTCTTTTGAATTTTTTTCATATTTTGACTGGATATACCGTGTGATACTTTTGTACTTGATATTGTTGTGATGATTTATCTTCTGATTAGTCTAATTTTTTTTCTTAGAGCCTAATTTATTTGAGAATTGTCTTGTGGCTACAATGCATCATTTATATTTCAAAAGCTACATGTGATGCAATTATAATGAATTACCTAAGTTTTAAATACATAGTTGTATATATAAGATATAACATAAGAAAAGTCAATGACAATCTTAACATGAATTTGTATATTAACTCTTTTTATTTAATTTAATGATAACAATGACATCATTTACAGATTTATGGCAGAGATGAGTATTGGAGGTTCATTGAAGAAGATTACTATAAGGTTCTTCTTGAGAACCTTCTTGATGGACAAGAAGATGCAACTACCAGCAATGAAGATCAGCAGGTAATTAGGAGACCACTCCTTTAATTTCTCAATGCTTCTGTATAAATTAACTTTTTAATATGTATAGTAAGATGTTAATTAATTAGGCAATATATATAGGCATTTGATATTATTTTTGGAAATGTACATAGCTCTTAAATATTGTCAATTAGCTGCTATTTATATGTTAGGTTAGGGTTGAGATTGAAAAGTATTATAAATCTTTTTTCTTTATTGTAAGAAATGGTTGTTTGAGGACAAAATTCAAAACAAACAAGGTCTAAGAGCATGGATTGTGTTTAATTCTAAGAATACTTATTCTTTTTTTAGTCTCAATTAATACAATACATCTTTTTATTTACAATTCCTAATGTTTTTAAACTATTAGCCTATTCTTGCAAATTTAGCAAATTCTTGATTTGATTTCTTTATTTCATTTATATTGTGATTCACATTTTACTTTATTTTATTTATCTATGGGATCATATAATTGTTTATTTACTTTTTATTTAGATTGTTTCATATATTTTATTGTTTAAAATATATTATACAACTTGTAATTATTTCTAAAGTAAATGTAACTTCGAAGTTTGTCGTAGTTAAGTAATTATGATTATGATTAATGTTACATAAAAAAAAAATATGAAATTGTTACTAGAAAAGTTTTAAACTGCATGATTTATTATTTTGTAATGGTTCATTAATCTTATGTAGGATGTCTCGTCCGATGACGAAGGAAGGGAAGATTTTGATGTAAACCTTGCTGTCCCTATAGAAAACCGTTCAACTTATGGGCAGATACGATGCGAGAGAGATAAAGAAGACGATAGTAATAGAGGGAAGAGGCTGCGTCACGGGAATGTTACGACTAGTCGCAGCGATGGACCAATACTAGAAGGAAATGGAAGCAATAACCAAGGAGCTGAAAACTCAGAAGGGGAAGGGGAAGAAGGAAGAAGACACAAAAGAAAAGTGACAGCATCCCGTTATTTAATATACCCGTATGTTTCTTATTAATAATATTTAAGAATCAAACTAGCTACTCAAATTCCATCATTTTTCATACTTAGATTATATTTTGGATGTGTTTTATTTACTTTTAAAGAAACACAATTATGATATACATTGTTTTTTTTAATTTAACTAGTTTTACAGAAAAATATGTATTAAGAGTTTCCCTATCAATGGATTTGACAAATCCAATCTTGCTAGTTTCGAATTAAAAGTGATAGTCTTTTGGTATTACATTCAAGTTTTGATGTCTAATTTTGAATATTGTATTATGATTGAAATTGCTAGTTTTTTTTTTTGTTCTTTAGATAAAATATACATTAAATATTTTAGATTACATACTTTATCTTCCTACTCAACATGTGATTAATTATTTATTTAGTGTTAATAACTATCTTACTTTACTTGCGGTTGAGTGTCTATTCTCATTTATTCTAATAATAGTAGTATTTATTATAATAAAAATAATTTTAGGTTGACATGGCAAAGATGAGTAAAAGAAAATTTAGGATTAGAAAAACATAAAGAATAGTTTGAGGATATATAATACATTGGACATATTTAAGGATCTATTTCATTGTTTTGCCCTAATTTGAAGGGGAGAGAGAGAAAAAGAGACCGTGTGTTTCTCAACAATGGTGGCAAGGAATTACAATATATAACTAATCCTTGATGATATAATTATTTAATTATTTTTCTCCTCTGGTTATTATATTTCTTATCTTCAATTTTTATAATAAGATATATTCATCTGTGTTTTTCTTAATGGTTCTTCTATAGAATAGTGCTCTCTTTGAAAGGTTAATTATCTGTTTAAGTGTTGGTTCTCTCTATATATATATGGACCGAAGTGACTGATTATGTAATAATTAGTAGTTTAAAATCTTCCATCATTTTGAATCATGTATATATTACTGTTCTGGACTAATACCGAACAAATTAAATATAATTTAATTTTCAAATAAATAAATAATAATAAATAATTCCAAAAAATTATTATTATTATTATAAAGAAAATAATAAACAAAAAATATATAAAATAATAAACTTAATGGGTTTGTTTATTTTTGTTGCAGGCCGAGCCCAGATCAAATGACCAAGGCCCTACCAGCATCTTAGAAGGCCCAAGTAAACCCGGCCGAACAGTTCAGGAAAAGAAGAAGATAAAGAAGAAGCCTTCAGGGGCTCCTTGTTGGCTATACACAAAAAAATTCAGAAATAAAAGGCAATTTAATTATTATTTTAAAAAATATTAGTTATATATTATTATTATATATATATATAATTAATTATTTTATACCTAATTAATTTTAAAATTTTATATATTTAAATATAAATTTAATAAAAAAAATAATAATAAGTAAATAATACTAAAAAAAATATTATATTTTTAAAATTAATTATATATAATTTATTTATTTAAATAAATAATACTTTTTTTTAATTTATAAATATAATTTATTTATTTAAATGTAAAATCTTAAAATTAAATTATTTACAAACTCGTAAAATTTTATTATTATAAATTTAAAATTATAATAGTTTACCTATTTAAGAGTTTACAAATTAAACTCTTTAACCTGATTTAAAATCGTAAAATTTTATGACTAAACCGATTGATTTGAACAAATTAGTTTAAATCTCCACCTTTAATTCATTATATATTATTTCAAACTTAATTTATCATTTTCTAAAATATAAACAAAATAATTAACAAATATTTTTTTTATTGTCAAAGCTTCTTATCACACGACCATCCATTTTTTAGGTCCACCTAGAGGTCATTTGTGAGAGGAATAAATTTGAAAATCCTTTAGAATATATATATATATAAGACAAAAATATTTTAAAATTTACATTTTATATTTATAATTTATTACTCTATAAAAAAAATTATAATTTATTTTAAATAATATTGCAACTTTATAATTTATAAAATAATATTAACAACATTAAATTAAATTATAATAAATTTAAAAATAAAATAAACTTAGTAATACTTTAATGTCATTATAATTCAATAAATGTTTTTCACATATAATAAAAGTTCAGGTTAATATAGATGAAAACGTGCTAAATGAATTATAATGTGTTAATAAGTTTAAAAATAGGTTAAATATTTTAATTTGTATTAAAAAAATTATTAAAAATATGTTAAATAAATCAAAATATATTAAACATATAATTATTAAAACTATGAATAAAAAAAAGTTGATTATGTATTAGTTGTATAATTATCTTTATTATTTGAATATTGATAATCAGATGTAAAGAGGTATTGGTATGGTGTTTACAAAAATATTTAATTATTTAGCGAAGTGTATCATTTGGCAGATAATTTATTCTATGTGTAAAAGTTTTCGTGAACAGTCTAAATTCGTTGTAGGAATGATTTTTCAATTAGTTTTTGATGACATTTGATATAGTGTCAAAAGTCTAACTACGACGTATATTGAGTTTGCTTTTATTATAGAAATGACACAGTTAATGACATGTTTGATCATTGGTTTAGTGGTTTTGCTAGCTTAATTAGATATAGAAAGAGATTAAATATTATAAAATTTATCTCATAATATATTTTTTTTGGTAGGACGTAAGCAAATGTCAATATAGTATGTCGGAGAGTTAATTGTTCTTCTCGAGTGTTTTTTTTAATAAAGGAGAATTTAGCATGACACCCCACAATCATAACCCCTTTTTTAACTTAAAACACTTCTAGATGGAATCGAACTTATGACTTTTTGGTCTCTTAAGTCATGTTTTCTCGAGGATTTATGAGCTCAATAACTTACTTAGTACCATTTTTTTATTTTATTTTCATATCATGATTTATATGAAAAGTACCTAATGTCGAAGAGGTGTGATGAGGAAAGGAAGCACTCTTCAATTCCAAAGAATTGAACCTTAACAATTTTTTTATTTATTTCAACTCCAAGTCTAAAACTATTTCTTTAAGGAGGCGAGATGTGAGATTCACCTCGTTGAGAGAAAGGTTTAGAGAAGTAAAAAAAATTAAGTCGACGTCTAACGATTGAATTTTACCTATGATATTGTAATCATCGTTTTCAACGTCTAAGTGGCTCGCAACATTTGTTCCCATAATCATTGTCTTCAACATTTAGAAAGTCTAAGCTAACTATGAAGTTAATATAGAAAAATATACGTAGGAGTTACGACTAAAAGAATTATAGAATTCTTATGAGACCAAATTTAAATTTTTAAAAATGTAAAATATAAAATTTAATATAATTCATATATTTAAATCACTTAGAATATATATATATATATATATATATAATAAATGAAAGCTAGTAATACACCCCACGACCATAACCCTTCGCTTAAACTCAAAGCACTCCAGATTATGAGTCACGTTCATAGATATCCGGGCTAAGATGTTACTTTAACATTTTCTATATAATAATAAAATATGGTTGATGATGCTTGGTGATTTTTGTTTAAGGATGGAGGACAGCCCCGTATGATCTTTTGTAAAATTGCAGGATTAAAACAAGTCTATGCAGAAATATTGTTTTCATAAATAGGTTAAATGGGCTTTCTATCTAAAAATAATATTAACTTAATTTATAATAATAAAGCAATTTAAATGACCCATAACTAAGAATTATATAATTATTATATAATAATAAAGTAATTCAAATGGCCCATAACAAAGAATTATATAACTATTATATAATAATAAAACAGTCAATTGTCCCTTAAATAATTGATTTTTAATTAATAAATATTCACACTCCAACCATAACATTAATAAAAAGTTCTAATTTAAAATTTTGAAATTAAAAGTTTAATTTATCAGTTCTACATTGAAATTATTCTCTAATTAAATTTGTATAATTTGTAAGACGAACGTTATTTTTTTTATCTATTATTTTATTGATATTTGTAGTGTTATAACCACTAGTAAAAAGTTCGTTCGTGCACAAATGTAAATTAACATATAATAACTAAAAAAACATGAAAAAAATGAAAATCAAAAAAGTAAAATTAAATTTTCTGTTTTTTTCGTCTTAATAAATCGCCATTCGTCGAACAACCACTAAATACGTCGAACAACCACTAAATGCTTGTAGTTGTCCACGCTACTTAAATTTACCATTCAAATGGATTTCTTTGTGTTATTTTTTGAGATTCTAATATCAATAGATATTATAATAACTAGGAAAATTTCCGTACGATACACGGATAAGAATAAAAATAAAATAAATTAAAAAAATTATAATAATATTTATTCAATGTTTAAAATTATTAAAATAAAAAATATAACGCTCTCATTCCACATTTTTATTCACTTCGATAAAACAACTTATTTTCTCACATGATCAAGATAAGGAAGGAAATTCAGAACATGGTTTTGAAGAACAGGGGAAGGAAGTTAGAGTGGTAAGAGATTCAAAATCAAAGGCTGAGAATGAAGAGGTAACAAAGAAACTTGAACTGGAAGCAAGAATCAATACCGAAGAGGTGTGAAAAGGGAAAGCGTGGGAGAAAGCAAGAAAGGGGAAATGAGTGAAAAAAATGGAAAAGATAAAGAAGAGGCAGCTGAATCGGTTGAAACTATACAATCTCCAATTCAAAAGAAAGTTGACCAGAGAAACATAAAAATCTCAAAACAACAAGGTAAGCAAATTAAGGAAAATACAATTCCTTATAGCCATGCTATATGGGAAAAACAAAAAGGAAGAAAAAGTAAAGGTAGGGGAAGTAAAATTGGAACATATTCTTTTCATTAATGAACTTAATGACATGGAATACTAGAGGGTTAAATGACCCAATAAAAAGAAGAGAGGTTAGAAGAATAACATAGATGAATGAAATCACAGTATTCAGATTTATATAAACAAAAGTTAGACAAAGTCAAATAGAGAATGTTGTCGGGGGTTTCTTCAAAGAAGAATGAGAATTTATTCATAACTCTGATGGGGTTAAAACTAGAATCTGGGTAGGATGGGATAAAAGAAGGGTTGAAATCAAATTTTTTTTTGAAAGCAAGCAAGTTATTTTGACAGAGGTTATCAATCTAGTGACAAGGGTACACATATTCTTTGCGGTAGTCTATGCAAGCAACTCTAGAACAGAGAGGAAGACACTTTGGAATGATTTGAGAAAAAGCATTACGGACGACGAACCGTGGATTATTATGGGAGATTTTAATGTTACAAGATTCAGAAATGAAAGAGAACTTGAGACAGACATAACACAAGACATGCATAATTTCAATGAATGCATTCGAGACATAAGCTGCATTGAACCGTCTTCCTCAGGTAATCTATTTTCATGGTCAACTACAAGAGGGGCGGACAACATGAGAAAGAGCAAAATTGATAGAGGCCTAGTGAATGAAAAATGGGTGGAGTTTTACCCAAGAAGCCAAATCCAGGTTTTGCAACCAGGTATCTCTGATCATTGCCTTTTGAAATTCTTTTGGGAGAAGGAGAAAAAACAGAAAAGACCCTTTAAGTTCTTCAACTTCTTGATGAAAGATGAAGAATTTAATAAAATCCTTAATGAAACTTGGAACATCAAAATTAATGGAACAAAGATGTTCAGAGTTTGTGAGAAACTAAGATTACTAAAAGGGAAGTTGAATAAGCTAGACCGGAAAAAATATAGTGGGATTTCTAAAAGAGTAGAGGAAGCCATAATGAAAATGGAGGAAATACAAAGTAAGGCACTAAGAGCCCCAAATCTACCTTATAATAGGGAAGAGGAAAAAAGGCTCTTACGCGATTCAGAGACCTCTGTTCTAAAGAGGAAAGTTTTGCTAACCAAAAATCTAGAGAAAATTGGCTTTCATTAGGAGACACGAATACTTCTTTCTTCTATAAAAAATGTTCATCAAGGAATTTCTGAAATCATGTCCTAAGGCTCACCAACTCAAATGAAGATATTTTACAGGAACAAAAGACAGTTCATGATGAAACAATAAGTTTCTACAAAGAGCTGATTGGAACAGAAACGAACACAATAATAGAGGACAACCGAAGATTGCTTCAACAGATTGTGCAAAGGAAAATCAGTGAAGAAAGTGGTAATCAATTTATTACAAGAGTCAGTATGGAAGAAGTCAGAAAAGCTGTGTTTTAGATGAAAGGGGATAAAAGCCTAGGGCCAGATGGTTTCAACGCGAACTTCTTCAAAGAAAACTGGAAAATAGTGGGTAAATATTTAAGCGAAGGGGTTTTGGAATTCTTCCAAAACAGGAAAATGTTGAAGCAATAGAACGTCACAATGTTGAATTTGATTCCTAAGAATTCAATTTCGGAAAAAATTTAGGACTTTTGTCCTATTTCATGCTGCAATGTTATTTACAAAATTATTTCAAAAATTATTGATAAGCTTATAGGATTAGAGCAATCAACATTTATTCCTAAACGCTCCATTTCCCATAACATCCTACTCATGTAGAGCTTATTGAATGGATATGGCAAGAAAAACATATCATCACGTGTGGCTTTCAAAATTAACATTAAAAAAGCTTTTGACTCGATCAGATGGGGATCAATCCACAAATTCCTCCTTGCTGCAGGTTTTCCAATTATTTTCATTGATTGGATTATGCAATGTGTTTCCACTCCTCACTTTGTTGTGAGCGTGAATGGTATTCATGGAGGCTTTTTCAAGGGTGAAAGGGGAGTAAGGCAAGGAGACCCTATATCTCCTTACTTATTCGTCTTAATAATAGAAATTCTTGATTGCATTTTAAAAATGTTTCTGAGAAGTCATCATTTCAAGTTTCACCCGTACTACAAAGAAGAAGCAATAACCCATATATGTTTTACAGATGATCTATTTTTTTGGTTTATGCGGATGTTGAATCTGTTAGTATAATCAAATAAGCTCTAACAATCTTTTCGAGTATTACAGGTCTATACATCAATGAGGACAAAAGTCAGGCTTTCTATGGAGGGGTTAATGAAGAAAGGAAAGAAAACATATTCAATATTATCAGAATCAAGGAAGGTGAACTACCAGTGAAATACCTTGGAGTACCCTTGTCATTAAAACAACTCCGA
The DNA here is from genome assembly GCF_907164915.1 of Impatiens glandulifera. Taxonomy (NCBI): domain Eukaryota; kingdom Viridiplantae; phylum Streptophyta; class Magnoliopsida; order Ericales; family Balsaminaceae; genus Impatiens; species Impatiens glandulifera. Next base: position 24,050,745 of record NC_061865.1, read on the forward strand.
TACAATCACTTCAGACAACTCGTAGAAAAGGTTAGAAATTATGTCTTGGGTTGGGCTACGAAAAAACTGTCTTATGAAGGTAGAATCGAGCTCGTTAAAAGAGTCATCTTTGGAATTATTAGTTACTGGGCACAACAGATAGTCATCCCAAAGAAAGTAATGGCTGAACTCGATAGAATCATGAGAGGCTACATCTAGGGAACACAAGGCAGATGAGGAAAAAAAGTCAAATAGGAGGATGTTTGCACTCCCATAGAAGAAGGCGGACTAGGAATAAAAAGTTGTGTTGAATGGAACAAAGCCCTCACCATCAAGAGCTTATGGGAGTTGGAGCAAAAATGGACTCTCTATGAGTCAAATGGGTGCATACAAGATTTATGAAAGAAGAACAGAGTATCTGGACACAAAGCATCAATGAAAGAATGACATGGTCATTGAAGAAAATCCTAAAAATAAGAAAAAATGCATTTCAAATGGTGAAAACCACAAGTGGAAATGGAAGAGGGGTACTATTTTGGCATGATCCTTGGTTGGATAATATTCTCATTATATTCAAAGAAGAAATGCAAGGAAACAGAGTTAGAAGGGAATACATCAAGTACTCATTTAGAGACGTCTATGAAGGTAAATGTGATTCACTTTTGAGGCGTATTTCAGAAGGTAATAGAATCCTAAATCTAATGAGGCAGAAGCAACTCAATGAAAGTAATTATGAAATATGCTAGAAAACAGAAAGCAATGAGAAGTTTATTACAAGAAATGCGTGGGAAATGGTTAGAACAAGAGGACAGGAGGTAGATTGACATAATGTGGTATGATCTCCAAAGATTATTCCTCGTCACCAATTTATTCTCTGGCTGGTATACATGAAAAAGTTGACAACAAAAGACAGAATTCGAAAATACATAAACATTCCTGATATCAACTGTGTCCTATGTCCGAGAGTTGAGGAAAGCATAAACCATTTATTTGGGGAATGCTCTTTAGTAATACAAATTTGGAGGATGTATGCTGCAAACATGAACATCATTAACTTTCTAGGAATATGGGAAGGAATTCAAGAGTGGATGAAGAATAAAGCAAAAGGAAGATCCTTCTATGTAAGTATGTTAAAATGCTATTTTTGAGCAGTAATCTATAATATCTGGAAGAAAGAAATTCAAGAACTCACAGTGGAAGAAGTAGAACCGCTGAAGATATTTAGAAAGATATAACTTCAGATGGAAATGCACTCATTCAATCCTAGAGAGGAATCGAAAGGAATGAAGAGAATAGAAAGCTCTACCAGATATGGGATATTTCGTTTGAGAAGGTCACAAATAGAATAAAAGTAAAAACGTTGTAAACGCTAATTGATTGTTGTTATTGTTTGTAATTCAATTATTATTTCATTGTCAAATCTAAAAATTGTCTAGATATGATCTTAAACTTTTGTATTTTTTCCCCTCTTTTGGATATTTTTTAATTAAATGGCACTAAACTGTTTAAAAAAAAAGTAAAAAAAAAAACCTATCAAAAGCACATTCATTAAGTTAAAAAATTATTAAAATTTGTTTTTATTTCTATCAAATTTTAGAAGTTAACAAATGTTATAATTTGATTTTATTTATATAAACTTTCAGTTGTAATATATATATATATATATATATATTAAATATGTGATTTATTCTATAAATAAAGCTATTGTAATTTTATTACTCCGGACTTGGGAATGAAAAAGACCGTGTTGCCGCAGGAAATGAAAAGGCTGAATACTATAGTTGGAAGGGTCATATCCTAAGCCCTCTTTGCTAACCTGACTATCCTAATAATTTAAGAAAAGAACTCAATTTGATAGAGTGAAGGAACTCGCCTTACACTGGATAGGCTTAAGACTTAGAGGCTGCTAGAGACCTTTAAACCTCTATTTTACACCTATTAGGTATCAGGTAAAGACTCTCAAACCCAAAGAAAGTGGCAATACGGAGAAAGCTGCCTAGCTTCTTTCTTCACAGACAGCGTAGTGATAAGAAAATGTCGGCTTCGTTTGATTCCTTCCCCATAGAAAAAAGGGATCTCTCGGGACCCTTCTCCTCATCCTCATGTCTTTTTCCACCAGCCATAAAAAAGATAGAAGCACAAGTTCACCCTGAAAAAAGTTAGGATTGAGACCGAGTACAATTCAATGAAGTTTGTCGACCAGATAAAGTAAGGAAGAATCAGCCACTTAGGGAAGCTAAGCTCACTTCGGCACCGAGCATCGCATAGCTATTTCATCCAACCCCGTAACTTAATGAAGTGGATTGGACGAACCACACTAAAAATAAATGCAAGCAGGGATGGCTGCGAAGCCTGTATTGGGAAGGAGGTGAAGCAGGAAACAAGAGATATGCCATACCTTTCAAGCTAGCATAGATAGCAGCGGGAGACCAAACAAATGTTAATAGTGATAAATGAATAAAAGACATTTCCTTTATTAAACAAAAATTTTCTTTAATTTGAGCTATAGTACCATTATTTATTTTGTTTTTCAATTATAAGAAAGTAAGATGAGTCGCTATATTTACGACTATATTTACGACGACATCAATGAGAATTCAAGACTCATTTAACTTAAATTGCCTACTTGATTATTGTAATAAGTTGATTTTTAATTATATATAAAACAAATTAGAACTATACTTTTATACATGAGAATAAATCTCATTAAGACGTTTATACTTGTGTAACTAACCAGTTTAAAACGTATTAATTATTAAGAGTTTATCTAAACATATGTAGGCTATTTAAAATTAGTACATTTAGCTTCTCAATTATTAAATTATTTAAAATATTATTATTTTTTTTATCTTAAATAAATACCATTTTCTTCAAATAAATAACGAATATCGATGATTAACCACGAAAGCTCTTCTCCTGAATATTATCAAAAATCGAACTTAGAAGAATATTATCAAAAATCGAACTTAGAAGAATATTTTTATCAAATATACGTTCATGTATGTATACAAATATTTTTATTAATTTTAAATTAAAAATTAATCGACAACTCTTCGTTCAAATAAATAATTCTTTAAAATTAATTATTTTTAATTAATTTAAAAAAAATGGTCTTTAATCACATTGCAGTTTGATTATTTTTAAATTTAAAATTATTAAAATTGAATTAATAATTAATTATTATTATAAATAACTTTAAAAATCAAAAATACTATTTTTATAAAAAATATTTTGTTAATGTTTTTTCAACGCATAAATCGATGTGAAAATTTTCGAAACTCAACCTTTTCTGGGTTAAAAGATTTACGGTTGCTTAGGAACGGACAAATTCATTTGTGTGAGCTGAGATGGGTTTAAAAATCTATAATATATATATATATATATATATATATATATATATATATATATATATATATATATATATATATATATATATATATATATATATGATAGAGAGAAGAAATCGATAAAAAAAGACACCCTAACTCCTAACTTTGTATTGCTAATTAGTTAGCATGTACACATCTATCTCATGTCAAAATATAATTCTTTACTTTTTATTTTACACTTGCTCTAATTTTTTACTTATTTTCTCTAAATATATAATAAGTTTCTTAATTTTTAATTTATATATAAATATTTTAATAAAGTTAAAGTATATCTCAATTGAAAACTTGAAAGTTTATTTAAATAAAATATATAGTAACTGATTTTTTTTTTTTAAATTGGTTAAGATGATATTTATGAATAAATAGTGTGAATACTTTTTATTTTTATATAAATGATGTTTTAGGTGGTAATGAAAAGGTAAATATTTTTATTTTGTAAAAACATTATATATTTGAGAGAAAAAAAAAATTATTTATTACCGTTATAAAATATTTAGCCTACTTATTTATAAATTGAAAAGTGTTAAGTGTTTATTTTATTCTATTATTATCATCTCTTTTTTTTTCCCCATAATTTATGAGTTAGTTTTATGCCAACTTTATTTATGTGAGGGGTATTTTAAGTATTATCAAAACTTTGGTTGCACAACACTATTTGTGTATCAAATAATTTGATTAAGAAATATCGAATATTAAATTTCACAATTTGCAAAACGTAACCATATTTTGATCGAAACATATCATAGTTGTTGTCGATGCACATTACTTATCACGTATGTTTGATGATTTTGATTGATTTAATTTTTATTGTTAAAAAATATTAATTTGGACGTTATTATTAAGTGGGTAGAGAACTAAATTTTGGATGGTGTATAAAGTTTAAGAATTTATCTAAAATTGCTAATTTAATCAAAATGTTGTTTAAAGGAATTTTCTGTATAATTTACTTTTTTTTAGAATAATTCTATCACATTATTTTAATATATATGCTATAGATGAGTAAGTTTTTTTTAACACTCATACTCATGAAAAAATGAAAGAGGTCTCTCGTTAATTGTTAATTGTTTGACACTTTATATCGAATTGGATTTAATTAAAAAAATTAAATTATTTAAACTTTATAATATAATATTTCGTTTATATATATATATATATAATTTTAAGTCCACCCCAAATGTAATTTTCTGGATGGATACGTCCCTACAAGTGATGTAGTAGCACCCAACAAGATTCACTACAAAAATTTGGGTGAAATGCGACACCTTGACTTGCCATTATTTTTTCATCAAATTGAATATTTTACAATTTGTTTAGCGATAAACAACATTCTACCTTTATTATTTGCGACCTTGCAATAATAAAACGATTTTCACGCGTGGCTAAATTTTCAATTACTTATGCGATTTGTTTAGAATAATTTTTTGTGACTCGAGTTTTAGAAATTGTTTCTCCGACTTTTTCTTCAAAGTATTGTATTGCATATGTCACCATTAATTTTGCTACTAATTATTTTTTAACATACTGACCTAATAAAATGTTTTGTTAGCTATAGACATTTCTTTAGCTATAGTTTCATTAATTAATTTTCTATTGAAGTTAAATTGCCATTAGTTTACTTATAATTTTAATATTTCATTTTGTCATTACTTTAGTTAAAATTTTCATATTTTAAGTTTTAAACGAAGATAAATAGCTATTATTTTAGCTATATGTTTAATGTTTATATTAGCCATGGTAGGAAAGTAGTCACTACTTTAGTTAAAAGTTTATTATTTCTTTTTGCTATTCAAGATAGTTAGCCACTAATGTAGTTACAAATTTATTATTTTATTTTGCTATTGAAGAACGATAGACATTAATTTAGTTATATGCTCACATTTCCTTTTGCTAAAAAAGAAAAGTAGTCATTGCTTTGGTTAATAGTTTAGTATTTTATTTTGTCATATAATATAAGTAGCTATTAATTTAGTTAAAAATTTAATATTTCCCTTCAAAAATAAAGATAATTAGCTATTAATTTAGTTACACGTTTAATAATTATTTTTGTCACTCAAGATAAGTAGCCATTACTTTAGTTAAACTTTTAGAAATTTATTTTCCATTCAGTAAATTATGTATTCCTTTAATTTTTTCGTTTAAATTTGAAATAGTGCGACGGATATTGGAATATCGTTGAATAGCCACTCATTTTACGACTTTCTTTATTTTGTTTAAAAATTATTTTTTTGGTTATATATTCTTATTTTAATCGCAATATGTATATTAATTCGCAAGAAAAAATATGAAATTGTCTTCCCTGCTTTTCAAAACCATTTAACAAAAACAATTATAATAACTAAATTCAATTAAATATGAACACAACAAAATCATTCGTGTACATATTTTAAATTCCAAAACCAAAATATGTTTTAACATGAAAGACATATATAGAAACACATGAAAGTGTATTAATCCTAAAAGATAGATTACCCTACTAATCCAAAACGCATCTCTCCTTATATTTGAAGAAGGTTCCTTACTTGGTTGTTTCAACTGTGTTGTTTTTTATGGCACCGGGGTATCCACATCCTTATTTGTACCTGGGGGCTGCCTTCTAACAGCTCTGTACTTTAAAATTGGATCAGTGTCCTTTGGTGTTATAGTTTTTTTATGTGCCTGTCGAATCTCCAAGTTAGATTCAGTTCCTGTTGATTCTGATATGGAAACTGATGCATTAGAATCATCTTCTTCTGCTTCCTCTTCTGCAATCAAATGTTTTTTTTGTTTGATAACTGTTTTATATCTTGCACAGGAACACACTGCATTTAAAGCATAATAACATAATCATATAAGACAATGAAACATTAATTCAACTTATTCTCTTATCAATGCTCAGTTTTCAGAAACTAACTTATATATGACAAGAACACTCTGCATTGAGGCGCATTTTTAATTTACATAATATTTGTTTGAGCATTGAGGGAGCTCATTTAATAAAATACATAGTTTAGAAGTCAATTTTCATCCCATCATACTCCAGGCATAACATATAAGTAAAATGTAAAATGTTCAGTTTAGTATATCATTGATAAATGTATATATAAAATGCTAAGTTTTCAGGAACTAACTCATATATAATATCCCTAAACACTAATAATTTAAATAGGATAATCAAATTATATCCTTCACTCAAATATTTGTCTAAATTATTTTTGGATCGACCCTCATCCTGGTTCATAAATCCTTTTTTATAAGCCTGATTATTTTCATTTTAGTAAAATATACAGTTAGCTAAGTTAGCCAAGTAGTAGTAATACCTGGGATGGGATGAGAAGAAAAAAATAGCAACAGCTCTGAACCAAAGTTGTGAAGTCTTTACCTACAAGAATAACTTCTTTTCTATCGACCATTTTTTTATGTAAGTTTCAGGCAATGAACAATTTAAGAGAAGTGAAGAAAAGGATAGAAAATCATAACATTAGGCAAAAGGGATTGTCCATATTAGAATTAAAATGAAAATAAAATGTCTTAATGTGTACTTTTTTGAGAGGAGGATTGATGTAGTATCTGAGTAATTAAATTAACCAATTCAGACCCATTAATAGGGTATAACAATAAAATGAACTTGTAGTCAGGAACAATATAAGCATAACTAAGAGTGTATATTAATATTTGAGCGCCATTTACACTATTTAGAGTATAGTAGTAAAGTTTACTATATAGAAGAGGAAAAACCACCCAAACCTAGGGGCACTTTCATTCCTGTGGATAATAAGATATGATACTAAAAATCGAGAACATAACTCATTTCTATTTAAAAATTATCATTAAAGAAATATTACTTTCTATGAACCAACTATAAAGTTTAACAACATTAGCTTTTTAATTACCTAAAAGCCTTGTAGAGTGATCGATACCACATAACATATGCTAATGGAACTCCTGATATGAAGTATATAATAGCAACAAACCAGATCCTTACATCTACATTTGCATCAATACAAACGAACAAAAATTAAAAATTCAGCCAAACAAAGGAGTTGAGAATATAAAGAAAAGACATGGTATAAAGGAAAATTTATTTAAATTTACAAGTACTTAAATTACCATGATGCTATTTTCACTAACCTTCAACCTTTTTAATCCAGGCCACACTCACAACTATTACATTCCAGAAGAGACATAAAACAAGTCATGTACAGTTAATAATGAACCATTTCCTGTTCTACCCACATTTCAAATAATTTTTCCCAAACTACCCACCTTTTCATTCACATTCCCAAACTACCCACCCTTCTCTCTCTAAATCATTAATCAACCTTTTAATTACACATCTTTCACATTAAATTCACTAATTACTTTATTTTATAAATACAAATATATATAATTAAAATTAATAATATATATTAAATAAAATATATTACATAAATATTAAAATAACACATATATTTTATTTTTACTTAATTTTATAATTATAATAAATATAATTAAAAAAAGCATTATAAATTAAATAATACAAATAAATGTTATAAACTAAAACAAAAATCATCACCTAACCCTTTAATATTATATATTAAAATAAAATATATTATATTATATAAATATTAAAATAATACATATACTACATTAAATATTAAAACAACACATATATTTTATTCTACTTAATTTTATAAATATAATATATATAATTAAAACTAAACATACTAAATTAAATATCAAAATAAGTATTATAAACTAAAATTAAATAAATAACATAAACCTTAAATAAAATAAAATAAAATAAACTAAATCTTAAAATATTTATAAAAATATTAATTTAAAAAAACTTAAAATAAAATAAATTACAATAAACTTTAAAATATACGTGTCATTTTAATATTTATGTAATATAATTATTATTTTAATATTTATATAATATATATTTTATTTTATTTTAATAAATAATATAATATTTTATTTTAATTTATAATATTTATTTGAATTATATTTATAATGTTTAATTTTAATTATATATATTAAAAAATATATTTTTTTTTGTATTTATAAAATAAAGTAATTAGTGAATTTAATGTAAAAGATGTGTAATTAAAAGGTTAATTAATGATTTAGAGAGAGAAAAATGGGTAGTTTAGGAATGTGAATGAAAAAGTGGGTAGTTTGGGAAAAATTGTTTGAAAGGTGGGTAGAACAGGAAATGGTTCGTTAATAATAGTATGAACCATTATTAATTAGGGAATCATTAATAACTTTCAAATATTCCAAATAAAAATCAATACATTTAGTGAAGAACAGAGAATAATAATTCAAGGGAAAAAGTCTATCCCATTTTTAACACTCTGATTCTGCTCCAAGGTGGCCATTCCTAATGTTTTTTCCAATTTCTTTTTCTTTCTTTTTTCAGAAAAGAGACAAATCACCTTCTTTTGGTTACGATGATATAAATAAAGTATCCAAAACAGCAAAACCACAACTGTCTTATGGTGTCATATAAGGCAAGAACACCAAGCCTTTCAAACGAAAAATCACAAAACTTGGGGTGAAATAGAATTACAATTAACCAAAAACCATCTAAGACAAGCCATTGTGGATAAAACAAATTAATCACTTTTCTTATCAAGATTAACCCGACAACAAGTTTGGACCATCCAGTTTGCAAGCTATCAAAACATTTCAGAGTGGATAAAACAAAATTAACCCAACAACCGTTCAAGTGAGCTTTAACATACAAGAGCGCCATGAGAATTTATTTCTGAAAACAGAAATGGAAAAACAATGGGATGAAAATAAGAAGAGAGAGTCTATAAATAAAATAGGGGATGAAAATTCCTGACTCAAGGCCGAGGTTGTTCAAAAGATTAATTAAACTAGAACAATGGAACTCATTTCCATTCCTGTAGTTTTATAAAAGTTCCAAACATCAATCTATTTCAATATCAACTATACGAGGCATCTAGGTTTTTCCTAAAGTGGGAAATAGATTTCATTCTAGAGTATTTATACAGATGAGTATGCTTGATGGGGAAATATGCAGACGACGAGAAGAAATTACCTAAGTGAATGACGATTGTATCAGGCAACTTGAACTAGTGTTGAGTCGAGTACTTTCCGCCTTGGTTCGTCGTCGCTTCCAACTACACAGAAGATGGCTGTAGAAATTTCTAGGTTTTGGAGGATGATCGGCGAAGGTAGTGTTGGAGGGAGATTTTCTAGGTTACTTTTAGAGCAGGCGTATTTTAGATTTTGGCAGCGTAAACCTTATATAATAAAAATATGGAATAAGTTGTGCGATAAATAAAATAGGCATCTAATTTCGTTGGGATAAAAATAACAAATATATTGGGTGGAAGCCGAAAGGACTTGCAAGTTTTTTAACTACTATATATATACATTTTTTATTATAACATAAATGCATTAAAATTTATATTGAATTTATGGGTTGGAAATGAATTAAATGTCACCATCATCCTCCACAAGAAACATATCTTCTTAAATCTCTTTCATTTAATGACCGTACTAATACATAAATACAAAACTTAAACACATATTTATGTCATCAACAAATGAAATGGATAACCATACTTTCCTCTTTCGTCTATGTTCTTCAATAGGTAATGAAATGGATAACCATACTTCTTCCCACTACCAAAGGTAATTTGGATGTATTTTAGAAATTCATACGAACTTCTACATTATATTGACAAGCTAGAATAATATAGGCTAATATAATTCGAGCTTATGTAATACTGACAAACTCCTACTCTCAGTCGGCTAACATTCAAGATTATATAATTCTTAAATTTCTGTTAAATAAGATTTTATAATATTATGAACCTTGAACATTAAAATTAGCCACACAGAAGTCATATGCGATACTTCTTCCCACTCCCAAAGGTAATTTGGATGTATTTTAGGAATTTATACGAACTTTTACATAATTTGACAAGCTGGAATCATATTGGGTGATATAATTCGATCTTATGTAATTTTAACGAACTCCTACACCTAATCAGATAACATTCAAGATTAGATCATTCTAAAATTTCTGTTTAATCAGATTTTTTATAATATTAGGAAAGTTGAACATTAAAATTAGCCACACACAAGTCATATGCGATACTTCTTCCCACTCCCCAAAGTAATTTGAATGTATTATAGGAATTCATGCAAACTTTTACATAATTTGACAAGTTGGAATAATATTGGGTGATATAATTTGAGCTTATGTAATTCTGACGAACTCTTACTATCAATTGGCTAACATTCAAGATTATATAATTCTTAAATTTTTATTAAATAAGATTTTATAATATTATGACACTTTGAACAATAAAATTATCTACACACAGGTCATATGCGATACTTCTTCCCACTCCTAAAGGTAATTTGGATGTATTTTAGGAGTTCATACGAACTTTTACATAATTTGACAAACTAAAATAATATTGGGTGATATAATTCGAGCTTATTTAATCTGACGAACTCCTACTATCAATCGACTAACATTTAAGATTAGATAATTCTTAAATTTCTATTAAATAATATTTTATAATATTATGAAACTTGAACATTAAAATTAGCCACACACAAGCCATATGCGATACTTCTTCCCACTCCCAAATATAATTTGGATGTATTTTAGGAGTTCATACGAACTTTTACATAATTTGACAAGCTAGAATAATATTGGGTGATATAATTCGAGCTTATATAATTTTAACGAACTCCTACACCTAATCGGCTAAGAATCAAGATTAGATAATTCTTAAATTTCTGTTAAATAAGATTTTATAATATTAGGAAAGTTGAACATTAAAATTAGCCACACACAAGCCATATGCAATACTTCTTCCCACTACCAAAGGTAATTTGGGTGTATTTTATAAATTCATACGAACTTCTACATTATATTGACAAGCTAGAATAAGATAGGCTAATATAATTCGAGCTTATGTAATTCTGACGAACTCCTACTCTGAATCAGCTAACATTCAAGATTATATAATTGTTAAATTTCTGTTAAATAAGATTTTATAATATTATGAAACTTGAACATTAAAATTAGTCACACACAAGTTATATGCGATACTTCTTCCCACTCCCAAAAGTAATTTGGATGTATTTTAGGATTTTATACGAACTTTTACATAATTTGACAAGCTGGATTCATATTGGGTGATATAATTCGATCATATGTAATTTTAACGAACTCCTACACCTAATCAGATAACATTCAAGATTAGATAATTCTTAAATTTCTGTTAAATAAGATTTTTTATAATATTAGGAAAGTTGAACATTAAAATTAGCCACACAGAAGCCATATGCGATACTTTTTCACACTCCCTAAGGTAATTTGGATGTATTTTAGGAATTAATGCAAACTTTTACATAATTTGACAAGTTGGAATAATATTGGGTGATATAATTCGAGTTTATGTAATTCTGACGAACTCCTATTATCAATCGGCTAACATTCAAGATTATACAATTCTTAAATTTCTATTAAATAAGATTTTATAATATTATGAAACTTGAACAATAAAATTATCTACACACAAGCCATATGCGATACTTCTTCCCACACCCAAAGGTAATTTGGATGTATTTTAGGAGTTCATACGAACTTTTACATAATTTGACAAACTGAAATAATATTGGGTGATATAATTCGAGCTTATTTAATCAGACGAACTCCTACTATCAATCGACTAACATTTAAAATTAGATAATTCTTAAATTTCTATTAAATAATATTTTATAATATTATGAAACTTGAACATTAAAATTAGCCACACACAAGCCATATGCGATACTTCTTCCCACTCCCAAATATAATTTGGATGTATTTTAGGAGTTTATACGAACTTTTACATAATTTGACAAGCTAGAATAATATTGGGTGATATAATTCGAGCTTATATAATTTTAACGAACTCCTACACCTAATCGGTTAAGAATCAAGATTAGATAATTCTTAAATTTCTATTAAATAATATTTTATAATATTAGGAAAGTTGAACATTAAAATTAGTCACAAACAAGCCATATTCAATACTTCTTCCCACTACTAAAGGTAATTTGGATGTATTTTAGGAATTCATACGAACTTCTACATTATATTGACAAGCTAGAATAAGATAGGCTAATATAATTCGAGCTTATGTAATTCTGACGAACTCCTACTCTCAATCAGCTAACATTCAAGATTATATAATTGTTAAATTTCTGTTAAATAAGATTTTATAATATTATGAAACTTGAACATTAAAATTAGTCACACACAAGTTATATGCGATACTTCTTCCCACTCCCAAAGGTAATTTGGATGTATTTTAGGATTTTATACGAACTTTTACATAATTTGACAAGCTGGAATCATATTGGGTGATATAATTCGATCATATGTAATTTTAACGAACTACTACACCTAATCAGATAACATTCAAGATTAGATAATTCTTAAATTTCTGTTAAATAAGATTTTTTATAATATTAGGAAAGTTGAACATTAAAATTAGCCACACAGAAGCCATATGCGATACTTTTTCCCACTCCCTAAGGTAATTTGGATGTATTTTAGGAATTCATGCAAACTTTTACATAATTTGACAAGTTGGAATAATATTGGGTGATATAATTCGAGTCTATGTAATTCTAACGAACTCCTACTATCAATCGGCTAACATTCAAGATTATACAATTCTTAAATTTCTATTAAATAAGATTTTATAATATTATGAAACTTGAACAATAAAATTATCTACACACAAGCCATATGCGATACTTCTTCCCACACCCAAAGGTAATTTGGATGTATTTTAGGAGTTCATACGAACTTTTACATAATTTGACAAACTGAAATAATATTGGGTGATATAATTCGAGCTTATGTAATTCTGACGAACTCCTACTATCAATCGTCTAACATTCAAGATTAGATAATTCTTAAATTTCTATTAAATAAGATTTTATAATATTATGAAACTTGAACATTAAAATTAGCCACACACAAGCCATATGCGATACTTCTTCCCACTCCCAAATGTAATTTGGATGTATTTTAGGAGTTCATACAAACTTTTACATAATTTGACAAGCTAGAATAATATTGGGTGATATAATTCGAGCTTATGTAATTTTAACGAAATCCTACACCTAATCGGCTAACAATCAAGATTAAATAATTCTTCAATTTCGGTTAAATAAGATTTATAATATTATGAAACTTGAACATTAAAATTAGCTACACACAAGTCATATGCGATACTTCTTCCCACTCTTAAATGTAATGTGGATGTATTTTAGGAATTTATACGAACTTTTACATTATTTGATAAGCTAGAATAATATAGGGTGATATAATTCCAGCTTATATAATTCTGACGAACTCTTACTCTCAATCGGCTAACATTCAAGATTAGGTAATTCTTAAATTTCTATTAAATAAGATTTTATAATATTAGGAAAGTTGAACATTAAAATTAGCCACACACAAGTCATATGCGATACTTCTTCCCACTCCCAAGGGTAATTTGGATGTATTTTAGAAATTTATACGAACTTCTATATTATTTGACAAGCTAGAATAATATAGGTTGTTATAGTTCGAGCTTATTTAATTCTGACGAACTCCTACTCTCAATTGGCTAACATTCAAGATTAGATAATTCTTAAATTTTTGTTAAATAAGATTTTATAATATTAGGAAAGTTGAACATTAAAATTAGCCACACACAAGCCATATGCAATACTTCTTCCCACTACCAAAGGTAATTTGGGTGTATTTTATAAATTCATACGAACTTCTACATTATTTGACAAACTAGAATAATATAGGCTGATATAATTCGAGCTTATGTAATTCTGACGAATTTCTAATCTCAATCGGCTAACATTTAAGATTAAATAATTCTTAAATTTATGTTAAATAAGATTTTATAATATTATTAAACTTAAACATTATAATTAGCCACACACAAGAACTATAACATTATGTTCAGCCACATCATTCATCTCTGCAATTGTTAATGCATCTTAAACTAAAATATCACCAAAAATATATTGTTAATGTATTACTAGATTAATCACTATGTACTCATAAGTCATTCAACAAAAATTATTTTATGACATGAATTAAACAGTCGCATAATCATCAAACAAATATAATCTCAATGTCACTAATCATATAGCATTCAAAAGTAAGTGAAAATTTGAAAAGTTACGATTGAATAGGTAATGTTATAAACATCATTTGTCGCTGTATTCATAGAAGATTTACTATTAAAATAAATTAATAAAAAATGGGGATAAAAATTATAAGTTTAATTTAATAACGTCTTTAACAACATTTTATATTTCTTTCAGTGTAATCAATTTGAAACCGAAAATCTAATCGCAATATTTTCAACAATGTTATTATCCAGCGCTGAACTTATTCCTATCCAGTAAATTTACCAATATTCGTAATTTAATCGATAAAATGTATCGCAAATTAGATTTTTTTTTTTTTGTAGTGATTTAATCCAATTCACTGTGTTAACAAAGCTTTAAAAAAAATCTAAACTATGTTATTTTTGTTAAAAATTATATAAATTTATTATATTTATTTTTTAGAACAAAAAATAAAACTACTAAATTAAAAGAATATTTTTTTTCTTAGGCGCCACCTAATCCTGATTTTATAAGTTTTTTAATTTTAATAAAATAATTGATATTTAAGATAAATTCAATAGAAAATTATCATTTAAGTTATCTTTTATACTTGATTACTAATATGATCTTACCTTCATAACTCTTGTAAGATAATTTTTTTTGTTAATTGAGTTGCTAAGTTATACTAAAATAAACATGTAGAATTGTGAGTGCAACAAAAAAATTTTAATGCAAGTTTGTAAGAATTATAATCCACATTATAATAAAAAAAAAATATTTCAATTCTTCCAACTATATTTTCATCTAAAATGTATTTTTACGAAAAATATAATCGGAAAAATATATATTATAAAACATAACACTAAAAATATAAAAATGTAATATTTTTTAATCTAAATTTATACAAATATATTATTTCAACTAATCTAGTAACACAAAAGCCAAAGAATGATACTGGTAATTTCACTAAGATATATTGAAATCAATGTTTACAAATTCTTTTGTAACAAAATATATCCAAAATTCACTATTGTAACACATATTATATTAACTAGTTATAACTCATAACTAGGGCCAATAACTATAAAAATTGGGTTATCTTTGTAAAATTAACAAGAAAAAAAAAATAGCTACCAGTAATCAAATAACAAATCAAACTAAATATATATAATATTTAATAAAAAAGTTATTTTAAATAATATAAATGATTGATTTTAAAATATTAAGTAAATCTATATTTTTTTTATAGTTTACATGTGAATGTCAAATCTCATTTAGATATATAACTCACATCTATAGACTATATTAGTATACATGTATTTATTAATATTTTAAAATTCAACTAATTAATTTCACAGTTTAATAAAATCTTTTATTTTTTAAGAGGACCTCCTACAATTATTGGATATAAGATTTGAAGTAATGATGTAATTTTGAGATCATGTAATTAACTTCTTCTTTATTATTTATGGTAAATGATTAGATTTGTACTATCTAAATCATACTTGTTTTTTTAATGAATTTTAATTTTCATTAAAAATGTTGAGAGAAGAAAGAAGTTCCCTCCCAAATAATTAATTCTCACATTTAAAAAGAAAAATAATAAAAAGAATGATAATAAAATCTAAAGATTAGACGAAGAATAATAAAGAGATAGAATAAAATGTAACAAAAAACCCTTCATTGAATTCTCGTAAATAAAGAATAAGAGCTAGATTATAAAGTTAAATTACATGATTTATTTGTCGGAAACAATTAATTATTAGGTTCACGCATTTTGTCGTATATACGTGGTTCTACTAAAAAAACAATTTAAAATATTAATACATACTTTAAATTAATTAATGAAGTATATTACTGTTTTTATTATAAAAGGCAGTGGGTAATAGATAAATTAAGTGACAAGATAAAATATAATCATAAAGATTAAAATAATCTTAACTTAGATAAAACTATGGTACACAATACTTGTTAATTTAATATCCAGCACTCTTTATTCATATATATATATATATAAGATGGCATTGGCAAAGATGAGAATAAGTTAAGTGTGTAATAGATAATGGTGAAAACAAAGTTAAGGATTAAAAATGAATAAAGATGAGTTTGAAGGATATATTTGGACAAATTAAAAGAAGTATTTTTTATTTTTTTTGCTTGTATACTAGGTTTGGTTTCTATTTTAGGTACAGTATATATAGCTAGATAGATTTACCCTAGTTTTTAGGAGACAACTTTTATCGGCCACGCCACTGCCACTGCGCGAAGAGAGTGAAAGAAAGAGAGAGAGAGAGAGCTAGACTGTGTAATTGTGTTTGCTCAACAGCTAGCAATGGTGAAGGTATATTAATATTTTATAATCTTTTATGTGTATTAATCGGACTAGCTAGCTAGCTAGATCAGTGTTAGCTAGATCTGTATATACATTTGATTGTCTAAATTCGATCTCTTAAGTAATTGTTTTGCTGGATTCTACATGCAGACAGGTTTGTCGAGGATGGACGCTGCCATTGAAGCAATGGGAAGTTTCGGGTTTCCAAAGACTCTCGTCCGTAATAGGGTTAACCGTCTTCTCAATGTGAGTAGTATACTTCTCTTTCACTAGTAGGCTTGGTTGGGATTTAGGGTTTAGGGGTAGGGATCAGGAGTTAAATTTTCAATTATATGCTCTTGATTCAAAATAAAATTACTATCTCTCTCTCCTCTCTTTAGTACTAATTCCTTAAGCTAAACTCTAATCAATTAGCTATCTTAGATAGGGAGTGAGAATTCTATTTATATATGAAATATCCTCTTCTATATATACAGTTTGATGTTAAGATTGTCATCGATTTGTTGAGTTAATCATGTCTAATCTACCAAATTGTAAATTAATTGGTCCAATTGATCAATCATGAATATTAAATAACTATCATATTGGAATGCTTTTGTACTTCCTACAAACTGTCCTTCATTGTAAGACCTTGAGTAGTACTTTCATGTGATTGAATATTAATGTCCAAGCAATAGAGTTAATTCTTTCCACAGAGAAATTTGTCTTTCACTTGCTGGTGAAATGTAGGCAAAAGGAATTACTTCATGAAGATAGCCATAGTATAGAACTTGAATAAACTGAATTATAATTTTTAAAGTAAAATGGAAAATAGAGGACATCTTTAAGTAAAAATACTTTTGATAAAACCCGAAGGATGTGAATTGTGGAATTCACCCTCATGGCCAATTTGCATAATGAAATAAAGAAAATGAAAGTTTTATAACTCAAGAGTTTGAAAAATTGTTCAAAAACAATTGAAGAAGATACTCTTTTGAATTTTTTTCATATTTTGACTGGATATACCGTGTGATACTTTTGTACTTGATATTGTTGTGATGATTTATCTTCTGATTAGTCTAATTTTTTTTTCTTAGAGCCTAATTTATTTGAGAATTGTCTTGTGGCTACAATGCATCATTTATATTTCAAAAGCTACATGTGATGCAATTATAATGAATTACCTAAGTTTTAAATACATAGTTGTATATATAAGATATAACATAAGAAAAGTCAATGACAATCTTAACATGAATTTGTATATTAACTCTTTTTATTTAATTTAATGATAACAATGACATCATTTACAGATTTATGGCGGAGATGAGTATTGGAGGTTCATTGAAGAAGATTACTATAAGGTTCTTCTTGAGAACCTTCTTGATGGACAAGAAGATGCAACTACCAGCAATGAAGATCAGCAGGTAATTAGGAGACCACTCCTTTAATTTCTCAATGCTTCTGTATAAATTAACTTTTTAATATGTATAGTAAGATGTTAATTAATTAGGCAATATATATAGGCATTTGATATTATTTTTGGAAATGTACATAGCTCTTAAATATTGTCAATTAGCTGCTATTTATATGTTAGGTTAGGGTTGAGATTGAAAAGTATTATAAATCTTTTTTCTTTATTGTAAGAAATGGTTGTTTGAGGACAAAATTCAAAACAAACAAGGTCTAAGAGCATGGATTGTGTTTAATTCTAAGAATACTTATTCTTTTTTTAGTCTCAATTAATACAATACATCTTTTTATTTACAATTCCTAATGTTTTTAAACTATTAGCCTATTCTTGCAAATTTAGCAAATTCTTGATTTGATTTCTTTATTTCATTTATATTGTGATTCACATTTTACTTTATTTTATTTATCTATGGGATCATATAATTGTTTATTTACTTTTTATTTAGATTGTTTCATATATTTTATTGTTTAAAATATATTATACAACTTGTAATTATTTCTAAAGTAAATGTAACTTCGAAGTTTGTCGTAGTTAAGTAATTATGATCATGATCAATGTTACATAAAAAAAAATATGAAATTGTTACTAGAAAAGTTTTAAACTGCATAATTTATTATTTTGTAATGGTTCATTAATCTTATGTAGGATGTCTCGTCCGATGACGAAGGAAGGGAAGATTTTGATGTAAACCTTGCTGTCCCTATAGAAAACCGTTCAACTTATGGGCAGATACGATGCGAGAGAGATAAAGAAGACGATAGTAATAGAGGGAAGAGGCTGTGTCACGGGAATGTTACGACTAGTCGCAGCGATGGACCAATACTAGAAGGAAATGGAAGCAATAACCAAGGAGCTGAAAACTCAGAAGGGGAAGGGGAAGAAGGAAGAAGACACAAAAGAAAAGTGACAGCATCCCGTTATTTAATATACCCGTATGTTTCTTATTAATAATATTTAAGAATCAAACTAGCTAATCAAATTTCATCATTTTTCATACTTAGATTATATTTTGGATGTGTTTTATTTACTTTTAAAGAAACACAATTATGATATACATTGTTTTTTTTTTTAATTTAACTAGTTTTACAGAAAAATATGTATTAAGAGTTTCCCTATCAATGGATTTGACAAATCCAATCTTGCTAGTTTCGAATTAAAAGTGATAGTCTTTTGGTATTACATTCAAGTTTTGATGTCTAATTTTGAATATTGTATTATGATTGAAATTGCTAGTTTTTTTTTTGTTCTTTAGATAAAATATACATTAAATATTTTAAATTACATACTTTATCTTCCTACTCAACATGTGATTAATTATTTGTTTAGTGTTAATAACTATCTTACTTTACTTGCGGTTGAGTGTCTATTCTCATTTATTCTAATAATAGTAGTATTTATTATAATAAAAATAATTTTAGGTTGACATGGCAAAGATGAGTAAAAGAAAATTTAGGATTAGAAAAACATAAAAAAATAGTTTGAGGATATATAATACATTGGACATATTTAAGGATCTATTTCTTTGTTTTGCCCTAATTTTTAGGACGAAGGTCCTTGCTCGAAGAGAGAGAGAAAGAGACTGTGTGTGTTTCTCAACAATGGTGGCAAGGAATTACAATATATAACTAATCCTTATCCTTGATGATATAATTATTTAATTATTTTTCTCCTCTGCTTATTATATTTTCTTATCTTTAATTTTTATAACAAGATATATTCATCTATGTTTTTCTTAATGGTTCTTCTATAGAATAGTGCTCTCTTTGAAAGGTTAATTATCTGTTTAAGTGTTGGTTCTATAAATATATATATATATATATATATATATATATATATATATATATATGGATATATATATATATATATATATATATATATGGATCGAAGTGACTGATTATGTATAATTAGTGGTTTAAAATCATGTATATATTACTGTTCTGGACTATAGAAATGTGATTTAGGCAAATTTTTTGGTTCTTATTAAGTTGAATAAAACCTATACTGCAAATATTAAGGTTCCATTTCTCCAGTTTTAGTTAAATTTTTCAAGACTCGAGATAATTTGCTAATCTCTGTCACCTTTCATGAAGGAATCATATCATATATAACCAAACATGATACAATATGTGCAATTCATTTTCAAATCCAATATATATGCATTATAGTTCTATTTTGTTGCTTTCATTCTGTTCAGTTAAGGAAGAATTTATGTTTGATTTTGGCTTACCAGAACTGTCTGTACTGTTGTGCTCTTTTTTTCCTCTGATTTTGTGTTTCTTTCTGGTCATTGTTATCAGGGTGCACAACTTTGCAATCACTATGCTCAAAATGGGGTATGCAAATTCGGACAATCATGCAAATTCGATCACTCAACCGGAACACTGAGTTACAATACATCTGCATCTTCTCTTGCCGATATGCCTGTTGCACCTTATCCTGTTGGATCATCAGTTGCCACTCTAGCACCATCATCATCGTCATCATCAGAATTGAAGGCAGAAATTGTTTCTGGTTCAAACGAGGCTTTATCAACCCGAATCTCTTCTTCTAAGGGAAATTCAAGTGTTTCTATTGGTTCAATCTCCTCTGCACAAATTTCTAGTTCTGCTCCTTCAAAATCAAGCGAAACCGATGAACCTATTAAATCTGTCTCTTCTTGATCTTCATCAAGATTCACGAATGATGCCTATAATTTTAATTTTTTTTATCACTTGGGCAAATCTTCTTCTATCTAATTCATGGTCCCCGACGGTTCAGATTAGGAAACCATAGCTTCAACCATCATATCCTTCCTTGTTCATATAATCTTATATATGGCAAACATCATCTTTTCTTCTTCAATAAGCCTTCTTAGATAAAAACATCAAACTTCATCCATCCATCTGAATAACCCACAAAGGAGAAAAGAAAGAAAGAAAAACTTCATTCTGTGGGTAAACTTTACCTCCTTCGGCTAGGAGCTTGTTGTGTTAAATTCTATACTACTGTACTTTTATTTTTCCGGATCAGATGGACAGATCTTCGCCAATTACGATTGTGGCGACACAATCTCTATACCACCCTTGTTTTTTTGCAGGGCTTGTATTATAAAGAGCAGCAGAGCTTGGGAAAGGAAGATGATATAATGATATTGAACACTCTCTGCTCTCAGAACTGAATTGGTTGATAAATTTGATTTGGGAGCAAATATTCACAAACATTGAACTCTGTAATGCTGCCCTTTATACAATTATATATATTTATGAAGAACAATTTATGGAAACACAAATTGGTCATTATCCAAGTTACTGCTTATACATTTATTATTGCTGGATTTTTTCTGTGAAGTTATAATCTCACTAATGCATGTGCCTGATATATCCAAGAAATGTTGGGATATAAGTTAGTGAAGTCTTTTTGAGTAATTAAATTAATGTATCTACTACACTGATTGAGTTGGTTTTTGTTGAATGATTGGTTCAGTTTGTTTGGATGTAGGACAAATTTGACAATTAGAAACTCTTTCTTTAGGGAACCTTGTAAGAGTGACCTAATACCTAAGGGGTAGGTATAAACTTTTTTTTTTTTTATCTAATTATGCTTGAAAAAATTTAATAATTGAGTCACTAACTCATTTAAGTTCTTAAATAATGAGTGTTAGAAATTGAATAAATCAAACCAATCAAATAAAGTTTAATAAGTATATGAGCACAAATCCATTATATCATTTTTATTCAAATTAAAAATAATTTATTTATTTCATAATTTTTTAAATAAATATTAAAATATATTTTATTATATTATTAGATTAAAATAATATCTTATAATATAATATTAATATATATAATTAAAAAAATATTAATTTGATTGATCTTTTTAATTTATTATATTTATGTACATTAATATGTCTAATAAATTGAAAAATAGCCATCTTCTCTAATATGATACATTTGTCTTATATTTTCCGTATTTGGCTCTGTCGGTGACTATCATAGTCAACGATGAAAAACATTTTGTTATTTACTTATTTTTTGTATTTAATAATTGTACTTTAAATTATAAAAGGTAAGCCTTAAAATATGAATCATAACAATAAATTACATATTAATCAAGATAAATATTTT
The DNA here is from genome assembly GCF_907164915.1 of Impatiens glandulifera. Classification (NCBI taxonomy): domain Eukaryota; kingdom Viridiplantae; phylum Streptophyta; class Magnoliopsida; order Ericales; family Balsaminaceae; genus Impatiens; species Impatiens glandulifera. The sequence continues at coordinate 24,073,128 of NC_061865.1, forward strand.
CTCTTTTTATGAAAGAAAAAAAATCTTCTATTATTATAAACTTTTTAAACGTGAAAACTTAACTAGCTTATATATATATTTTTAATTTTACCTATTTTAGTTGGAAGGAGCTAAATTATGCCTACTTTTAAAAATTGTAACTATCTTTATCAGTTTCTTTACCTCCATAATATAAATGAACAAGACATTTATTCAATACCAAATAGAAAGTTACAAGAATAAACAAAATATTGTAGGATATCAACAAAAATCAAAATATCAGAAAAAAAAACCTTAGATCATTGAGACAATTAATTAGAGGTCAGTAGATAATGGGTTAACCTGAACTCCAATCATAACTCAATCCGGAATTCTTAATTTGGGTTGAACAATTGGGTTTGAGTTAAATTTGGGTATGTGTATTGGATTTGGTTTAATTTGTTTTACCCAAACAAACAAATAGAAAAATTTGTTAGCTCATTCGATTGTAATGTATAAGTAAAACTTCATACGGTATAAATTAAGATTTTACGTAAATTAACGATAATAAATTCGGAAATTAAAATTGAATCGCAAACTTGTAATAGTTTACTTAAAAAAAAAAAACTAAGTATAAAATTATAATTATTATTTAATATTATAATAAAATTATTATATTAAATAATAATTGATCCCCCTCCCCCAATATTTTTTTTACATCTATTTATTAAGGGATATTAACTCTTCTATATTCATTTTTTTCATTTTATGTTGTTTTTTTAGAAGTTTGAATAACTTACACTGGTTTATTAAATAGAAGAATATGAAAAGAATGTAAATATCCGTTTAATAGAGAATAAGTATAAAATTATAATTATTATTTATATATAATTTAAAACATAATTTAAATATTTACTAATAAAAAAAATAATATTAATACTATTTAATATAATAATAAAATTATAAATTAGATTAAATTATTTTTACATCTATTTGTTCAGGGATATTAACTCTTCTATTTTCATTTTCTTTTGTTTCTTTAAAAGTTTGAATAACATACCATAGTTTATTAAACAGAAGAATGTGAAAAAAAATGTAAATACCCATTTAATAGATCGAAAAACAGAGAATAAGATAAAATCAATGGAATATTATTAATTTTACCGAGTTTGACAAGTTTATTATGTTAACTTACGGTTTTCTTTTCATCCGAGTTCTTCAACTCGTGACTCGATCTTGATAAGTTAAATCGCAAACTCGAACGAGTTTACGAGTTGACTCACGATTTTGACTGCTTTGATTTAGATATCATTACATTATTATTCTTTAGATGAATTGAAATATATATATATATATAATGATGCTTAATTTTTAAAGTGTCCGGATTGTCGGGTCGAGAGCTGTGGTTAATTTGGATATATGTGAGAGTAAATGGATACTTGGGTCGAATTGTGGGTTGACCCGCCCATAAACTTAAAACGGTTAAAAATAAAATTAAAAATGCTATAGGTATGGTTGGAACTTGTAACCTAACAAAAACAAGTATAACATTTTAATCAACTAGGTTAATAACACTTTATATTTTAAATTCAACCCAAAATTTGATAAATGCGTGACATTTTAACAATATAAGTTCAACTTTTTAACTAACTAATCTATATATATATAATGATGCTTAATTTTTAAATTGTCCGGATTGCCGGGTCGAGAGCTGTGATTAATTTGGATATATATGTGAGAGTAAATGAATACTTAGGTCGGATTGTGGGTTGACCCGCCCATAAAAATTTTACCGTAATATTTTTTCACGATTTTTTATATTATTACTCGTGCAAATGCAAGAGATACATGCTAGTTAATCTAGTAATATTAAAAATATAATGAATCACGATAAAATAAAAGACAAATGAAATTTGTTATACTTGTAAAAAAAATATATGAAAACCTATTTTATATATAGTAATAATTTTACTAAATGTAAATGGTTAAAATTTTATTTTGATGATTGTTTTAGAAGAATGTTGTTTTTCTTTTTTTATAATTTTAAAAATAAATAATATTTTTTTTAGTTTTTTTTAACATATTTTCTCTTAAATCTAAGTAAATAAATGATATATAAAATACGTTATTAAATAAATTTATATTAAATTAATTAATAATATATTAAATTAAATTAAGAGATAACTTTTTTTTTATCTAACATTGCCTTGATAAGTTAAACAATAAACTTATCAAAAGCACATTCATTAAGTTAAAAAATTAATATAATTTGTTTTTATTTCTAACAAATTTTAGAAGTTAACAAATGTTATAATTTGATTTTATTTATATAAACTTTCAGTTGTAATATATATATATATATATATATATATATATATATATATATATAAAAAGAAATGATTGAGAGAGCAATTGAAGGAGGGAATGCTGTGGCGCAATTTAATTAGTAAAAAAATAATAAAATTTCTCTCTCTTTTCTCTCTTTAACATTTTATCATTTTTTCAACAGTGATGCAGTGATACATTATTCCCTCCCCAATTCTCTCTCTCAAATTCCCTCCCTTATCACTTCACTCTATATATTAAGAGAAATGATTAGGTGAAGGAATTTGGTGAGGGAATTTGATGAGGGAATGATTTGGCATAATCTTATTCGCTAAAAAAATCAAATAATTTCTCTCTTTCCTCTCACTTTTATATTTTCCAATGATGCCAAGTCATTCCCTCACAAAATTCTCTTACCAAATTCTCTCTATATATCACTCCTCATATATTAAATATGTGATTTATTTTATAGATAAAGCTATTGTAATTTTATTACTCTCACTTTTGTTAGTCACATTTATAGTGATAAATGAATAAGACATTTCCTTTATTAAACAAATTTTTTCTTTAATTTGAGCTATAGTGTCATTATATTTTTTTTTTCAATCTTAAGAACTTAAGATGAGTCGCTCTATTTACAAGACATCAATGAGAATTCAAGACTCATTTAACTTAAACTGCCTACTTAATTATTGTAATAAGTTAATTTTTAATTATATATAAAACAAATTAGAACTATGCTTTTATACTTGGGAATAAATCCTATTTAGACGATTATACTTGTGTAACTAACTAGTTTGAAACGTATTAATTATTAAGAATTTATCTACATATATGTACTTATTTAAAATTAATACATTTAGCTTCTCAATTATTAAGTTATTAAAAATATTATTAGTTGTTCTTTTATCTTAAATAAATATCATTTTCTTCAAATAAATAACCAAAATTTTATGAATTAAAGACGGTTCTTTAACGAATATCGATGATATACCACAAAAACTCTTTTCCTAAATATTATCAAAAATCGAACTTGGAAGAATATTTTATCAAATATATAAATATACAAATATATATATATATATATATTTTTTATCAAATATACGTTTATGTATATATGTATACAAATATTTTATTAATTTTAAATTAAAAATTAATCGAAAACTCTTCATTTAAATAAATAATTCTTTAAAATTAACTATTTCTAATTAATTTAAAATAAAGATGGTCTTTAATTAAATTGTAGTTTGATTATTTTTAAATTTAAAATTATTAAAATTGGATTAATAATTAATTATTATTATAATTAATTTTAAAAATCAAAAATACTATTTTTATAAAAAAAATGTTTTGTTAAAGTTTTTTCCACCAATCGATGTTAAAAGATTTACGGGTGCTTAGGAACGGACAAATTCGTGTGTGAACTGAGATGAGTTTAAAAAAACTAATATATATATATTATTAATTAAAAAGCTTTGGGATGGCATGGTCTCATGAGGATTAAGTATGTGATATAGAGAAGAAATCGATAGAAAAAGACAACCTAACTTTGTATTGCTAATTAGTTATCATGTACACATCTATCTCATGTCAAAATATAATTTTTTATTTTTTATTTTACACTTGCTCTAATTTTTTACTTATTTTCTCTAAATATATATTAAGTTTCTTAATTTTTAATTTATATATAAATATTTTAATAAAGTTAAAGTATATCTCAATTGAAAACTTGAAAGTTTATTTAAATAAAATATAAAGTAACTGAGTTTTTTTTTTTAAAATTGGTTAAGATGATATTTATGAATATATAGTCTAAATACTTTTTATTTTTATATAAATGATGTTTTAGGTGGTAATGAAAAGTAAATATTTTTATTTTGTAAAAAATTTATATATTTGAGAGAAAAAAAAATAATTATTTATTACCGTTATAAAATATTTAGCCTACTTATTTATAAATTGAAAAGTGTTAAGTGTTTATTTTATTCTATTATTATCATTTTTTCCTCCATAATTTATGAGTTAGTTTTAGGCCAACTTTATTTATGTGAGGGGTACTTTTAAGTATTATCAAAACTTTGGTTGCACAACACTATTTATGTATCAAATAATTTGATTAAGAAATGTCGAATATTAAATTTCACAATTTGTAAAACATAACAATATTTGATCGAAACATATCATAGTTGTTGTCGTTCAATCGATACACATTACTTATCACGTATGTTTGATGATTTTGATTGATTTAATCTTTATTGTTAAAAAATATTAATTTGGACATTATTATTAGGTGGGTAGAGAACTAAATTTTGGATGGTGTATATAGTTTAAGAATTTATCTAAAATTGTTAATTTAATCAAAATGTTGTTTAAAGGAGTTTGTGTATAATTTACTTTTTTTTTAAGAATAATTCTATCACATTATTTTAATATATATGCTATAGATGAGCAAGTTTTTTTTAACACTCATACTCATGAAAAAATGAAAGAGGTCTCTCTGGTTAATTGTTTGACACTTTATATTATATCGAAAAAATTTAAATTATTATAATATTTCGTTTATATATATATATATATCATTTTAAGTCCACTCCAAATTTAATTTTGGGATGGATCCGTTCCTGTAGTAGCACCCAACAAGTGATGTAGTGGCACCCAACAAGATTTAATCAAGTCATTGGGTTAACAAAGCTTCTAAAAAAATCTAAACTATGTTATTTTTGTTAAAAATTATATAAATTTATTATATTTATTTAATAGAACATAAATTAAAACTACTAAATTAAAAGAATATTTTTTTTTGCTTAGGCACCTAATCCTGATTTTATAAGTTTTTTTTTAATTTTAATAAAATAATTGATATTTAAGATAAATTCAATAGAAAATTATCATTTAAATTATCTTTTATACTTGATTACTAATATGATCTTACATTCATAACTCTTATAAGATTATTTTTTTTTGTTAATTGAGTTGCTAAGTTATACTAAAATAAATTATCGAATTGTGAGTGCAACAAAAAATTTTTAATGCAAGTTTGTAAGAATTATAGTCCACGTTATAATAAAAAAAAAGTATTTCAATTCTTCCAACTATATTACATTTTACGAAAAATATAATCGGAAAAATATATATTATAAAACATATCACTAGAAATAGAAAAATGCAATATTTTTTAATCTAAATTTATACAAATACATTGTTTCAACTAATCTAGTAACACATAAGCCAAAGAATGATACCGGTAATATCACTAAGATATATTGACGTCAATATTTACAAATTCTTTTGTAACAAAATATATCCAAAATTCACTATTGTAACACATATTATATAAACTAGTTATAACTCATAACTAGGGCCAATAAGTATAGAAATTGGGTTAACTTTTTAAAATGAACAAGAAAAAAAATAGCTACTAGTAATCAAATAACAAATCAAACTAAATATATATAATATTTAATACAAAAATTATTTTAAATAATATAAATGATTGATATTAAAATATTAAGTAAATATATATTTTTTTTATAGTTTACATGTGAATGTCAAATCTCATTTAGATAGATAACTCACATCTATAGACTATATTAGTATACATGTATTTATTAATGTTTTAAAATTCAACTAATGAATTTCACAGTTTAATAAAATCTTTTATTTTTTAAGAGGACCTCCTACAATTATGGGATATAAGATTTGAAGTAATGATGTAATTTTGAGATCATGTAATTAACTTCTTCTTTATTATTTATGGTGAATGATTAGATTTGTACTATCTAAATCATACTTGTTTTTTTAATCAATTTTTTTTTCATTAAAAATGTTAAAGAGAAGAAAGAAGTTCCCTCCCAAATAATTAATTCTCACATTTAAAAAGAAAAATAATAAAAAGAATGATAATAAAATCTAAAGATTAGACGAAGAATAATAAAGAGATAGAATAAAATGTAACAAAAAACCCTTCATTGAATTCTCGTAAATAAGAATAAGAGCTAGATTATAAAGTTAAATTACATGATTTATTTGTCGGAAAACAATTAATTATTAGGTTCACGACCTTTTGTCGTATATACGTGGTTCTACTAAAAAACAATTTAAAATATTAATACATATTTTAAATTAATTAATGAAGTATATTACGGTTTTTGTTACAAAGGGCAGTGGGTAATAGATAAATTAAGTGACAAGATAAAATATAATCATAAAGATTAAAATAATCTACTATTTGAATCCAACTTAGATAAAACTAGGGTACACAATACTGTTAATTTAATCTCCAGCACTCTTTATTCATATGTATATAAGATGGCATTGACAAAGATGAGTATAAGTTAAGTGTGTAATAGATAATGGTGAAAACAAAGTTAAGGATTAAAAATGAATAAAGATGAGTTTGAAGGATATATTTGGACAAATTAAAAGAAGTATTATTTTTTTTCTTGTATACTAGGTTTGGTTTCTATTTTAGGTACAGTATATATAGCTAGATAGATTTACCCTAGTTTTAGGAGACAACTTTTTCGGCCCACGCCACTGCGCGAAGAGAGTGAAGAGAGAAAGAGAAAAAGAGAGAGAGAGAGAGAGAAAGAGAGAGAGAGAGAGAGAGAGAGAGAGAGAGAGAGAGAGAGAGAGAGAGAGAGAGAGAGAGAGAGAGCTAGACTGTGTAATTGTGTTTGCTCAACAGCTAGCAATGGTGAAGGTATATTAATTTATAATCTTTTATGTGTATTAATCGGACTAAATAGCTGGCTAGATCAGTGTTAGCTAGATCTGTACATTTGATTTTCTAAATTCGATCTCTTAAGTAATTGTTTTGCTGGATTCTACATGCAGCCAGGTTTGTCGAGGATGGACGCTGCCATTGAAGCAATGGAAGTTTCGGGTTTCCAAAGACTCTCGTCCGTAAAAGGGTTAACCGTCTTCTCAATGTGAGTAGTATACTTCTCTTTCACTAGTAGGCTTGGTTGGGATTTAGGGTTTACGGGTAGGGATCAGGAGTTCAATTTTCAATTATATGCTCTTGATTCAAAATAAAATTACTATCTCTCTCTCCTCTCTTTAGTACTAATTCCTTAAGCTAAACTCTAATCAATTAGCTATCTTAGATAGGGAGTGGAGAATTCTATTTATATATGAAATATCCTCTTCTATATATACAGTTTGATGTTAAGATTGTCATCGATTTGTTGAATTAATCATGTCTAATCTACCAAATTGTAAATTAATTGGTCCAATTGATCAATCATGAATATTAAATAACTATCAATATTGGAATGCTTTTGTACTTCCTACAAACTGTCCTTCAATGTAAGACCTTGAGTTGTACTTTCATGTGATTGAATTAATATCAGAGCAATAGAGTTAATTATTTCCACAGAGAAATTTGTCTTTTCACTTGCTGGTGAAATGTAGGCAAAAGGAACTTCATGAAGATAGCCATAGTATATATAGAACTGAATAAACTGAATCATAGTTTTTAAAGTAAAATGAACAATAGAGGACATCTGTAAGTAAAATACTTTTGATAAAACAACAAGGATGTGAATTGTGGGATTGATTCACCCTCATGGCCAATTTGCATAATGAATAAAGAAATGAAAGTTTTATAATTCAAGAGTTTGAAAATTGTTCAAAAACAATTGAGAAGATGGTGAAATCAAAGGTGGCTATTGTTTTTAAAAAAGAGAGAATTCTTTGTTAAGTAAAAAGAGAGTTAGATTCCTAATACGAGTTTTAAGTGAAAAAAAGGCGATATGTTTGGAAACTCTTTTAAATTTTTTCATAGTTTGACTGGATATACATGTGATACTTTTGTACTTGATCTTGTTGTGATTGATTTAATCTTCTGATTAGTCTATTTTTTTTTTTCTTTGAGCCTAATTTATTTGAGAAATTGTCTTGTGGCTACAATGCATTTTATATTTCAAAAGCTACATGTGATGCAATTATAATGAATTACCTAAGTTTTAAATAGTTGTATAAGATAACATAAGAAAAGTCAATGACAATCTTAACATGAATTTGTATATTAACTCTTTTATTTAATTTTAATGATAACAAGACATCATTACAGATTTATGGCGGATATGAGTATTGGAGGTTCATTGAAGAAGATTACTATAAGGTTCTTCTTGAGAACTTCTTGATGAACAAGAAGAGGCAACTACCAGCAATGAAGATCAGCAGGTAATTAGGAGACCACTCCTTTATTCTCAACTGCTTCTGTATAAATTAACTTTTTACTATGTATAGTAAGATGTTAATTAATTAGGCAATATATATAGGCATTTGATATTATTTTGGAAATGTACGTAGTTCTTAAATATTGTCAATTAGCTGCTATTATATGTTAGGGTATGGTTTGAGATTTGAAAATTATTCTACATCTTTTTTTCTTTATTGTAAGAAATGGTTGTTTAAGGACAAATTCAAAACAACAAGGTCTAAGACCATGGATTGTGTTTAATTCTAAGAATACTTATTCTTTTTTTTAGTCTCAATTAATACAGTACATCTTTTTATTCTACAATTCCTAATGTTTTTAAACTGTTAGCCTATTCTTGCAAATTTAGCAAATTCTTGATTTGATTTCTTTATTTCATTTATATTGTGATTCACATTTTACTTTATTTTATTTATTTACGGGATCATATAATTGTTTATTTACTTTTTATTTAGATTGTTTTCATATATTTTTATGTTTAAAATGTATTATACAAGTTGTAATTATTTCTAAGTAAATGTAACTTCGAAGTTTGTTGTAGGTAAGTAATTATGATTTATGATCAATGTTACATAAAAAAAAATATGAAATTATTACTAGAAAAGTTTTAAACTGCATGATTTATTATTTAATGTTTCATTAATCTATGTAGGATGTCTCGTCTAACGACGAAGAACGGGAAGATTTGATGTAAACCTTGCTGTCCCTATAGAAAACCGTTTCAACTTGTAATGACGATAGTAATGACGACGAGTACTTGTATTATGCTCGGACTATCCCGAGGTCCAGTATACTAATTCCTAAGGAAGAACCCGTGGAGGAAAATAACATCATTCAAAAGGGGGAAAATAGGAAGGAGGAAGTAATAGAGGGAAGAGGCTGCGTCACGGCGAATGTTACGACTAGTCGCAGCGATGGACCAATATAGAAGGAAATGGAAGCAATAACCAAGGAGCTGAAAACTCAGAAGGGGAAGGGGAAGGAGGAAGAAGACACAAAAGACAAAGTTGACAGCATCAGTATTTAATATACCGTATGTTCTTATTAATAATATTTAAGAATCAAACTAGCTATCAAATTCCATCATTTTTCATACTTAGATTTATATGGATGTGTTTTATTTACTTTTAAAGAAACTCAATTATGATATACATTGTTTTTTTTAATTTAACTAGTTTTACAGAAAAATATGTATTAAGAGTTTCCCTATCAATGGATTGACAAATCCAATCTTGCTAGTTTCGAATTAAAAGTCATAGTCTTTTGGTATACATTCAAGTTTTGATGTCTAAATTTTGAATATTGTATTATGATTGAAATTGCTAGTTTTGTTTTGGTCTTTAGATAAAAATATACATTAAATATTTTAGATACATACTTTATCTTTCCTACTCAACATTGTGATTAATTATTTGTTTAGTGTTAATAACTATCCTTACTTACTTGCGGTTGGGTGTCTCTTCTCTTTATTCTAATAATAGTAGTATTTATTATCATAAAAATTAATTTAGGTTGACATGGCAAAGATGAGAAAAGACAATTTAGGATTAGAAAAACATAAAAAAAGTTTGAGGATATATAATACATTGTACATATTTAAGGATCTATTCTTTGTTTTGCCTTTTAGGACGAAGGTCCTTGCTCGAAGAGAGAGAGAGAAAGAGACTGTGTGTGTTTCTCAACAATGGTGGCAAGGAATTACAATATATAACTAATCCTTGATGATTATAATTATTATTTTTCTCCTCTTTATTATATTTTCTTATCTTTAATTTTTATAATAAGATATATTCATCTGTGTTTTTCTTAATGGTTCTTCTATAGAATAGTGCTCTCTTTGAAAGGTTAATTATCTGTTTAAGTGTTGGTTCTATAAATATATATATATATATGGACGAAGTGTGACTGTTATGTATAATTCGTGATTTAAAATCATGTATATATTGACTGTAAATATATTTTGATTTAAAAAAAGGTTCTAGCCATTTTCTTTGTTTTATTGACATCATATTAGACTTTAAATTAATGCTAGGAATTTATATTTTAAAAACAATAGGTTGAGATTAACATAACATCCTAATCATGTAGAGAAATCAACATTGTATCCTAACGCTCCAGTTCCCATTAACATCCTCCTCATGTATAGCTTATTGAACTGGATATGGCAAGGAAAAGCATATCATTCATGGGTGGCCTTTCAAATTAACATTAAAAAAGCTTTTGAACCTCGATCAGATGGGATCAATCCACGAATTCCTCCTTGGCTGCAGGTTTTTCCAATTCTTTTCTTTGATTGGAATTAGGCAATGTGTTTCCACTCCTTTGTTAGTGAGCGTGAATGGTATTCATGTGAGGCTTTTTCAAGGTTTGAAAGGGGAGGTAAGGCAAGGAGACCCTTATATATCCTTACCTATTCGTCTTAATAATGGAAATTCTTGACTGCATTTTAAAAATGCTTCTAAGAATCATCATTTCAAGTTTCACCCGTATGGCAAAGAAGAAGCAATAACCTATATATGTTTTGCAGATGCTCTATTTTTTTGGTTTATGCGGATGTTGAATCTGTTAGTATAATCAAATAGCTCTACAATCTTTTCGATATTACAAAGGTCTATACATCAATGAGGACAAAAGTCAGGCTTTCTATAGAGGGGTTAATGAAGAAAGGAAAGAAACCATATTCAATATTATGAGAATCAAGGAAGGTGAACTACCAGTGAAATACCTGGGAGTACCCTTGTCATCAAAACAAACTCTGATACAATCACTTCAGACAACTCGTAGAAATGTTAGAAATTATGTCTTGGGTTGGGCTATGAAAAAACTGTCTTATGAAGGTAGAATCGAGCTCGTTAAAAGAGTCATCTTTGAAATTATTAGTTACTGGGCACAAAAGATAGTCATCCCAAAGAAAGTAATGGCTGAACTCGATAGAATCATGAGAGGCTACATCTAGGGAACACAAGGAAGAGGAGGAAAAAAAGTCAAATAGGAGGATGTTTGCACTCCCATAGAAGAAGGCGGACTAGGAATAAAAAGTTGTGTTGAATGGAACAAAGCCCTCACCATCAAGAGCTTATGGGAGTTGGAGCAAAAAACGGACTCCCTATGAGTCAAATGGGTGCATACAAGATTTATGAAAGAAGAGCATAGTATCTGGACACAAATCATCAATGAAAGAATGACATGGTCATTGAAGAAAATCATAAAAACAAGAAAAAATGCATTTCAAATGGTGAAAACCACAATTGGAAATGGAAGAGGGGTACTATTTTGGCATGATCCTTGGTTGGATAATATTCTCATTATATTCAAAGAAGAAATGCAAGGAAACAGAGTTAGAAGAGAATACATCAAGTACTCATTTAGAGACGTCTATGAAGGTAAATGTGATTCACTTTTGAGGCGTATTTCAGAAGGTGATAGAATCCTAAATCTAATGAGTCAGAAGCAACTCAATAAAAGTAATTATGAAATATGCTAGAAAACAGAAAGCAATGAGAAGTTTATTACAAGAAATGCGTGGGAAATGGTTAGAACAAGAGGACAAGAGGTAAATTGACATAATGTGGTATGATCTCCAAAGATTATTCCTCGTCACCAATTTATTCTCTGGCTGGTATACAGGAAAAGGTTGACAACAAAAGACAGAATTCTAAAATACATAAACATTCCTGATATCAACTGTGTCCTATGTTCGAGAGTTGAGGAAAGCATAAACCATTTATTTGGGGAATGCTCTTTTGTAATACAAATTTGGAGGATGTATGCTGCAAACATGAACATCATTAACTTTCTAAGAATATGGGAAGGAATCCAAAAGTGGATGAAGAATAAAACAAAAGGAATATCCTTCTATGTAAGTATGTTAAATGCTATTTTTGTGCAGTAATCTATAATATCTGGAAGAAAGAAATTCAAGAACTCACAGTGGAAGAAGTAGAACCGCTGAAGATATTTGGAGAGATATAACTTCAGATGGAAATGCACTCATTCAATCCTAGAGAGGAATCGAAAGGAATGAAGAGAATAGAAAGCTCTACCAGATATGGGATATTTCGTTTGAGAATGTCACAAATAGAATAAAAGTAAAAACGCTGTAAGCGCTAATTGATTGTTGTTATTGTCTGTAATTCAATTATTATATTGTCAAATCTAGAAATTGTCTAGATATGATCTTAAACTTTTGTATTTTTTCCCCTCTTTTGGGTTTTTTTAATTAAATGACACTAAGCTGTTTAAAAAAAAGTATAAAAAAACCTATCAAAAGCACATTCATTAAGTTAAAAATTATTAAAATTTGTTTTTATTTCTATCAAATTTTAGAAGTTAACAAATGTTATAATTTGATTTTATTTATATAAATTTTCAGTTGTAATATATATATATATATATTATATATATATATATATATATATATATATATATATATATTAAATGTGTGATTTATTCTATAAATAAAGCTATTGTAATTTTCTTACTCCGGACTTGGGAATGAAAAAGACAGAGTTGCCGCAGGAAAGGAAAAGGCTGAATACTATAGTTGGAAGGGTCCTATCCTAAGCCCTCTTTGCTAACCTGACTATCCTAATAATTTAAGAAAAGAACTCAACTCGATAGAGTGAAGGAACTCGCCTTACACTGGATAGGCTTAAGACTTAGAGGCTGCTAGAGACCTTTAAACCTCTATTTTACACCTATTAGGTATCAGGTAAAGACTCTCAAACCCAAAGAAAGTGGCAATACGGCGAAAGCTGCCTAGCTTCTTTCTTCACAGACAGCGTAGTGATAAGAAAATGCTGGCTTCGTTTGATTCCTTCCCCATAGAAAAAAGGGCTCTCTCGGGACCCTTCTCCTCATCCTCATGTCTTTTTCCACCTGCCATAAAAAAGATAGAAGCACAAGTTCACCCTGAAAAGAGTTAGGATTCAGACCGAGTACAATTCAATGAAGTTTGTCGACCAGATAAAGTAAGGAAGAATCAGCCACTTAGGGCGGCTAAGCTCACTTCGGCACCGAGCATCGCATAGCTATTTCATCCAACCCCGTAACTTAATGAAGTGGACTGGACGGACCACACTGAAAATAAATGCAAGCAGGGATGGCTGCGAAGCCTGTATTGGGAAGGAGGTGAAGCAGGAAACAAGAGATATGCCATACCTTTCAAGCTAGCATAGATAGCAGTGGGAGACCAAACAAATCTTAATAGTGATAAATGAATAAAAGACATTTCCTTTATTAAACAAAATTTTTATTTAATTTGAGCTATAGTATCATTATTTATTTTGTTTTTCAATTTTAAGAAAGTAAGATGAGTCGCTATATTTACGACGACATCAATGAGAATTCAAGACTCATTTAACTTAAACTGCCTACTTGATTATTATTATAAGTTGATTTTTAATTATATATAAAACAAATTAGAACTATACTTTTATACATGAGAATAAATCTCGTTAAGACGTTTATACTTGTGTAACTAACCAGTTTAAAACGTATTAATTATTAAGAGTTTATCTAAACATATGTAGGCTATTTAAAATTAGTACATTTAGCTTCTCAATTATTAAGTTATTAAAAATATTATTATTTTTTATCTTAAATAAATACCATTTTCTTCAAATAAATAACGAAAATTGTATGAATTAAAATCGGTTCTTTAACGAATATCGATGATATACCACGAAAGCTCTTCTCCTGAATATTATCAAAAATCGAACTTAGAAGAATATTTTCATATAATATTATATATTATATATATATATTATATATATATATATATATATATATATATATAATAAAATAATATATATATATATATATATATCAAAAATATATATATATATATATATATATATATATATATATATATATATATATATATATATATAATTATATATATATATATATATATATATATATATATAGATCTAATATATCTATATATAATATATATATATCTATATATATAAATATATATATATATATATATATATATAATTATATATATATATACAAATATATATATATAATATATCAAATATATATATATATATATAGATTATATATATATATATTATATATATATATATATATATCAAATATACGTTTATGTATGTATACAAATATTTTTATTAATTTAAATTAAAATTAATCGACAACTCTTGATTCAAATAAATAATCTTTAAAATTAATTATTTCTAATTAATTTAAAAAAAATGGTCTTAATCACATTGCAGTTTATTATTTTAAATTTAAAATTATTAATTTGAATTAATAATTAATTATTATTATAAATAATTTAAAAATCAAAAATACTATTTTTATAAAAAATATTTTGTTAAAGTTTTTCAACGCATAAATCGATGCGAAAATTTTGAAACTCAACTTCTCCGGATTAAAAGATTTACGGGCTTACGGAACGGACAAATTGATTTGTGTGAGCTGAGATGGGTTTAAAAATATATATATATGATAGAGAGAAGAAATCGATAGAAAAAGACACCCTAACTTTGTATTGCTAATTAGTTATCATGTACACATCTATCTCATGTCAAATATAATTTTTTGATTTTTATTTTACAATTGCTCTAATTTTTATTTATTTTCTCTAAATATATAAGTTCTTAATTTTTAATTTATATATAAATATTTTAATAAAGTTAAAGTATATCTCAATTGAAAACTTGAAAGTTATTTAAATAAAATATATAGTAACTGATTTTTTTTTTAAAAAATTGGTTATGATGATATTATGAATAAATAGTGTGAATACTTTGTATTTTTATATAAATGATGTTTTAGGTGGTAATGAAAAGGTAAATATATTTTTGTAAAAACTTTATATATTGAGAGAAAAAAAATAATTATTTATTACCGTTATAAAATATTTAGCCTACTTATTTATAAATTGAAAAGTGTTAAGTGTTTATATTCTATTATTATCATTTTTTTTCATAATTTATGAGTTAGTTTTATGCCAACTTTGTTTATGTGAGGGGTATTTTAAGTATTATCAAAACTTTGGTTGCACAACACTATTTGTGTATCAAATAATTTGATTAAGAAATGTCGAATATTAAATTTCACAATTTGCAAAACGTAACAATATTTTGATCGAAACATGTCATAGTTGTTGTCGATGCACATTACTTATCACGTATGCTTGATGATTTTGATTGATTTAATTTTTATTGTTAAAAAATATTAATTTGGACGTTATTAGGTGGGTAGAGAACTAAATTTGGATGGTGTATAAAGTTTAAGAATTTATCTAAAATTGCTAATTTAATCAAAATGTTGTTTAAAGGAATTTTTGTATAATTTACTTTTTTTTTTAGAATAATTCTATCACATTATTTTAATATATATGCTATAGATGAGTAAGTTTTTTTTTTAACACTCATACTCATGAAAAAATGAAAGAGGTCTCTCGTTAATTGTTTGACACTTTATATCGAATTAGATTTAATTAAAAAAATTATTATTTAAACTTATAATATAATATTTGTTTATATATATTAATATATATATATATATATATATATATATATATATATATATATATTATATATATAATATATATATATTATATATATATATATAATTTTAAGTCCACCCCAAATTAATTTTCTGGATGGATCCGTCCCAACAAGTGATGTAGTAGCACCCAACAAGATTCACTACAAAAATTTGGGTGAAATGCGACACCTTGACTTGCCATTATTTTTTCATCAAATTGAATATTTTACAATTTGTTTAGCGATAAACAACATTCTACCTTTATTATTTGCGACCTTGCAATATAAAACGATTTTCACGCGTGGCTAAATTTCAATTACTTATGCGATTTGTTTAGAATATTTTTTGTGTCCCGAGTTTTAGAAATGGTTCTTCTCCGACTTTTTCTTCAAAGTATTGTTTCGTATATGTGACCTTACTTTTGCTACTAATTATTTTTAACATACTGACTAATAAAATGTTTTGTTAGGCTATAGCCCTTTCTTTAGCTATAGTTTCATTAATTAATTTTCTATTGAAGTTAAATTGCCCATAGTTTACTTATAATTTTATACTATTTCATTTTGTCATTACTTTAGTTAAAGTTTTCATATTTTAAGTTTTAAACGAATATAAATAGCTATATTTTAGCTATATGTTTAATGTTTATTTTAGCCATGGTAAAAAGTAGCCAATACTTTAGTTAAAGGTTTATTATTTCTTTTTGCTATTCAAGATAGTTAGCCACTATGTAGTTATAAATTTATTATTTTATTTTGCTATTGAAGAACGATAGACATTAATTTAGTTATATGCTTCACATTTCCTTTGCTAAAAAAGAAAAGTAGCCATTGCTTTAGTTAATAGTTTAGTATTTTCTTTTGTCATATAATATAAGTAGCCATTACTTTAGTTAAAAATTTAATATTTCCCTTCAAAATAAGATAAGTAGCTATTAATTTAGTTACACGTTTAATAATTATTTTTGTCACTCCAAGATAAGTAGCCATTACTTAGTTAAACTTTTAGAAATTTCTTTTCCATTCAGTAAATTATGTATTCCTTTAATTTTTCGTTAAATTTGAAATAGTGCGACGATATTGGAATATCGTTGAATAGCCACTCATTTTACGACTTTCTTTATTCTGTTTAAAAATTATTTTTTTGGTTATATATTCTATTTTACATCGCAATATGTATATTAAATTCGCAAGAAAAAATATGAATTGTCTTCCCTGCTTTCAAAACCATTTAACAAAAACAATTATAATAACTAAATTCAATTAAATATGAACACAACAAAATCATTCGTGTACATATTTTAAATTCCAAAACCAAAATATGTTTTAACATGAAAGACATATATAGAAACACATGAAAGTGTATTAATCCTAAATATAGATTACCCTACTAATCCAAAACGCATCTCTCCTTATATTTGAAGAAGGTTCCTTACTTGGTTGTTTCAACTGTGTTGTTTTTTATGGCACCGGGGTATCCACATCCTTATTTGTACCCGGGGGCTGCCTTCTAACAGCTCTGTACTTTAAAATTGGATCAGTGTCCTTTGGTGTTATAGTTTTTTTATGTGCCTGTCGAATCTCCAAGTTAGATTCAGTTCCTGTGGAAACTGATGCATTAGAATCATCTTCTTCTGCTTCCTCTTCTTCAATCAAATGTCTTTTTTTGTTTGATAACTGTTTTATATCGCTTGTACAGGAACACGCTGCATTTAAAGCATAATAACATAATCATATAAGACAATGAAACATTAATTCAACTTATTCTCTTATCAATGCTCAGTTTTCAGAAACTAACTTATATATGACAAGAACACTCTGCATTGAGGCGCATTTTTAATTTACATAATATTTGTTTGAGCATTGAGGGAGCTCATTTAATAAAATACATAGTTTAGAAGTCAATTTTCATCCCATCATACTCCAGGCATAACATATAAGTAAAATGTAAAATGTTCAGTTTAGTATATCATTGATAAATGTATATATAAAATGCTAAGTTTTCAGGAACTAACTCATATATAATATCCCTAAACACTAATAATTTAAATAGGATAATCAAATCAAATTATATCCTTCACTCAAATATTTGTCTAAATTATTTTTGGATCGACCCTCATCCTGGTTCATAAATCCTTTTTTATAAGCCTGATTATTTTCATTTTAGTAAAATATACAGTTAGCCAAGTTAGCCAAGTAGTAGTAATACCTGGGATGGGATGAGAAGAAAAAAATAGCAACAGCTCTGAACCAAAGTTGTGAAGTCTTTACCTGCAAGAATAACTTCCTTTCTATCGACCATTTTTTATGTAAGTTTCAGGCAATGAACAATTTGAGAGAAGTGAAGAAAAGGATAGAAAATCATAACATTAGGCAAAAGGGATTGCCCATATTAGAATTAAAATGAAAATAAAATGTCTTAATGTGTACTTTTTTGAGAGGAGGATTGATGTAGTATCTGAGTAATTAAATTAACCAATTCAGACCCATTAATAGGGTATAACAATAAAATGAACTTGTAGTCAGGAACAATATAAGCATAACTAAGAGTGTATATTAATATTTGAGCGCCATTTACACTATTTAGAGTATAGTTGTAATGTTTACTATATAGAAGAGGAAAAACCACCCAAACCTCGGGGCACTTTCATTCCTGTGGATAATAAGATATGATACTAAAAATCGAGAACATAACTCATTTCTATTTAAAAATTATCATTAAAGAAATATTACTTTCTATGAACCAACTATAAAGTTTAACAACATTAGCTTTTTAATTACCTAAAAGCCTTGTAGAGTGATTGATACCACATAACATATGCTAATGGAACTCCTGATATGAAGTATATAATAGCAACAAACCAGATCCTTACATCTGCATCTGCATCAATACAAACGAACAAAAATTAAAAATTCAGCCAAACAAAGGAGTTGAGAATATAAAGAAAAGACATGGTATAAAGGAAAATTTATTTAAATTTACAAGTACTTAAATTACCATGATGCTATTTTCACTAACCTTCAACCTTTTTAATCCAGGCCACACTCACAACTATTACATTCCAGAAGAGACATAAAACAAGTCATGTACAGTTAATAATAGTATGAACCATTATTAATTAGGGAATCATTAATAACTTTCAAATATTCCAAATAAAAATCAATACATTTAGTGAAGAACAGAGAATAATAATTCAAGGGAAAAAGTCTATCCCATTTTTAACACTCTGATTCTGCTCCAAGGTGGCCATTCCTAAGGTTTTTTCCAATTTCTTTTTCTTTCTTTTTTCAGAAAAGAGACAAATCACCTTCTTTTGGTTACGATGATATAAATAAAGTATCCAAAACAGCAAAACCACAATTTGTCATATAAGGCAAGAACACCAAGCCTTTCAAACGAAAAATCACAAAACTTGGGGTGAAATAGAATTACAATTAACCAAAAACCATCTAAGACAAGTCATTGTGGATAAAACAAATTAATCACTTTTCTTATCAAGATTAACCCGACAACAAGTTTGGACCATCCAGTTTGCAAGCTATCAAAACATTTCAGAGTGGATAAAACAAAATTAACCCAACAACCGTTCAAGTGAGCTTTAACATACAAGAGCGCCATGAGAATTTATTTCTGAAAACAGAAATGGAAAAACAATGGGATGAAAATAAGAAGAGAGAGTCTATAAATAAAATAGGGGATGAAAATGCCTAACTCAAGGCCGAGGTTGTTCAAAAGATTAATTAAACTAGAACAATGGAACTCATTTCCATTCCTGTAGTTTTATAAAAGTTCCAAACATCAATCTATTTCAATATCAACTATATGAGGCATCTAGGTTTTTCCTAAAGTGGGAAATAGATATCATTCTAGAGTATTTATACAGATGAGTATGCTTGATGGGGAAATATGCAGACGACGAGAAGAAATTACCTAAGTGAATGACAATCGTATCAGGCAACTTGAACTAGTGTTGAGTCGAGTACTTTCCGCCTTGGTTCGTCGTCGCTTCCAACTACACAGAAGATGGCTGTAGAAATTTCTAGGTTTTGGAGGATGATCGGCGAAGGTAGTGTTGGAGGGAGATTTTCTAGGTTACTTTTAGAGCGGGCGTATTTTAGATTTTGGCAGCGTAAACCTTATATAATAAAAATATGGAATAATTGTGCGATAAATAAAATAGGCATCTAATTTTGTTGGGATAAAAATAACAAATATATTAGGTGGAAGCCGAAAGGACTTGCAAGTTATTTAACTACTATATATATACATTTTTTATTATAACATAAATGCATTAAAATTTATATTGAATTTATGGGTCGGAAATGAATTAAATGTCACCATCAACCACCACAAGAAACATATCTTCCTAAATCTCTTTCATTTAATGACCGTACTAATACATAAATACAAAACTTAAACACATATTTATGTCATCAACAAATGAAATGGATAACCATACTTTCCTCTTTCGTCTATGTTCTTCAATAGGTAATGAAATGGGTAACCATACTTCTTCCCACTACCAAAGGTAATTTGGATGTATTTTAGAAATTCATACGAACTTCTACATTATATTGACAAGCTAGAATAATATAGGCTAATATAATTCGAGCTTATGTAATTCTGACGAACTCCTATTCTCAGTCGGCTAATATTCAAGATTATATAATTCTTAAATTTCTGTTAAATAAGATTTTATAATATTATGAACCTTGAACATTAAAATTAGCCACACAGAAGTCATATGCGATACTTCTTCCCACTCCCAAAGGTAATTTGGATGTATTTTAGGATTTTATACGAACTTTTACATAATTTGACAAGTTGGAATCATATTGGGTGATATAATTCGATCATATGTAATTTTAACGAACTCCTACACCTAATCAGATAACATTCAAGATTAGATAATTCTTAAATTTCTGTTAAATAAGATTTTTTATAATATTAGGAAAGTTGAACATTAAAATTAGCCACACAGAAGCCATATGCGATACTTCTTCCCACTCCCTAAGGTAATTTGGATGTATTTTAGGAATTCATGCAAACTTTTACATAATTTGACAAGTTGGAATAATATTGGGTGATATAATTCGAGCTTATGTAATTCTGACGAACTCCTACTATCAATCGGCTAACATTCAAAATTATACAATTCTTAAATTTCTATTAAATAGGATTTTATAATATTATGAAACTTGAACAATAAAATTATCTACACACAAGCCATATGCGATACTTCTTCCCACTCCCAAAGGTAATTTGAATGTATTTTAGGAGTTCATACGAACTTTTACATAATTTGACAAACTGAAATAATATTGGGTGATATAATTCGAGCTTATGTAATTCTGACGAACTCCTACTATCAATCGTCTAACATTCAAGATTAGATAATTCTTAAATTTCTATTAAATAAGATTTTATAATATTATGAAACTTGAACATTAAAATTAGCCACACACAAGCCATATGCGATACTTCTTCCCACTCCCAAATGTAATTTGGATGTATTTTAGGAGTTCATACAAACTTTTACATAATTTGACAAGCTAGAATAATATTGGGTGATATAATTCGAGCTTATGTAATTTTAACGAAATCCTACACCTAATCGGCTAACAATCAAGATTAGATAATTCTTAAATTTTGGTTAAATAAGATTTTATTATATTATGAAACTTGAACATTAAAATTAGCTACACACAAGCCATATGCGATACTTCTTTCCACTCCTAAATGTAATTTGGATGTATTTTAGGAATTTATACGAACTTCTACATTATTTGATAAGCTAGAATAATATAGGGTGATATAATTCCAGCTTATATAATTCTGACGAACTCTTACTCTCAATCGGCTAACATTCAAGATTAGGTAATTCTTAAATTTCTATTAAATAAGATTCTATAATATTAGGAAAGTTGAACATTAAAATTAGCCACACACAAGCCATATGCGATACTTCTTCCCACTCTCAAGGGTAATTTGGATGTATTTTAGAAATTTATACGAACTTCTATATTATTTGACAAGCTAGAATAATATAGGCTGTTATAATTCGAGCTTATTTAATTCTGACGAACTCCTACTCTCAATCGGCTAACATTCAAGATTAGATAATTCTTAAATTTCTGTTAAATAAGATTTTATAATATTATGAAAGTTGAACATTAAAATTAGCCACACACAAGCCATATGCAATACTTCTTCCCACTACCAAAGGTAATTTGAGTGTATTTTATAAATTCATACGAACTTCTACATTATTTGACAAACTAGAATAATATAGGCTGATATAATTCGAGCTTAAGTAATTCTGACAAACTTCTAATCTCAATCGGCTAACATTTAAGATTAAATAATTCTTAAATTTATGTTAAATAAGATTTTATAATATTATTAAACTTAAACATTATAATTAGCCACACATAAGAACTATAACATTATGTTCAGCCACATCATTCATCTCTGTAATTGTTAATGCATCTTAAACTAAAATATCACCAAAAATATATTGTTAATGTATTACTAGATTAATCACTATGTACTCATAAGTCATTCAACTAAAATTATTTTATGACATGAATTAAACAGTCGCATAATCATCAAACAAATATAATCTCAATGTCACTAATCATATAGCATTCAAAAATAAGTGAAAATTTGAAAAGTTACGATTGAATAGGTAATGTTATAAACATCATTTGTCGTTGTATTCATAGAAGATTTACTATTAAAATAAATTAATAAAAAATGGGGATAAAAATTAAAAGTTTAATTTAATAACGTCTTTAACAACATTTTATATTTCTTTCAGTGTAATCAATTTGAAACCGAAAATCTAATCGCAATATTTTCAACAATGTTATTATCCCGCGCTGAACTTATTCCTATCAAGTAAATTTACCAATATTCGTAATTTAATCGATAAAATGTATCGCAAAGCAGATTTTTTTTTTTAGTGATTTAATCCAAGTCACTGTGTTAACAAAGCTTCTAAAAAAAATCTAAACTATGTTATTTTTGTTAAAAATTATATAAATTTATTATATTTATTTATTAGAACAAAAAATAAAACTACTAAGTTAAAAGAATATTTTTTTTTTGCTTAGGCGCCACCTAATCCTGATTTTATAAGTTTTTTAATTTTAATAAAATAATTGATATTTAAGATAAATTCAATAGAAAATTATCATTTAAGTTATCTTTTATTCTTGATTACTAATATGATCTTACATTCATAACTCTTGTAAGATAATTTTTTGTTAATTGAGTTGCTAAGTTATACTAAAATAAACATGTAGAATTGTGAGTGCAACAAAAAAAATTTAATGCAAGTTTGTAAGAATTATAATCCACATTATAATAAAAAAAATATATTTCAATTCTTCCAACTATATTTTCATCTAAAATGTATTTTTACGAAAAATATAATCGGAAAAATATATATTATAAAACATAACACTAAAAATATAAAAATGTAATATTTTTTAATCTAAATTTATACAAATATATTATTTCAACTAATCTAGTAACACAAAAGCCAAAGAATGATACTTGTAATTTCACTAAGATATATTAACGTCAATGTTTACAAATTCTTTTGTAACAAAATATATCCAAAATCCACTATTGTAACACATATTATATAAACTAGTTATAACTCATAACTAGGGCCAATAACTATAAAAATTGGGTTAACTTTTTAAAATTAACAAGAAAAGAAAATAGCTACCAGTAATCAAATAACAAATCAAACTAAATATATATAATATTTAATAAAAAAGTTATTTTAAATAATATAAATGATTGATTTTAAAATATTAAGTAAATTTATATTTTTTTTTATAGTTTACATGTGAATGTCAAATCTCATTTAGATAGATAACTCACATCTATATACTATATTAGTATACATGTATTTATTAATGTTTTAAAATTCAACTAATTAATTTCACAGTTTAATAAAATCTTTTATTTTTTAAGAGGAGCTCCTACAATTATGGGATATAAAATTTGAAGTAATGATGTAATTTTGAGATCATGTAATTAACTTCTTCTTTATTATTTATGGTAAATGATTAGATTTGTACTATCTAAATCATACTTGTTTTTTTTTAATGAATTTTTCTTTTCATTCCCTCCCAAATAATTAATTCTCACATTTAAAAAGAAAAATAATAAAAAGAATGATAATAAAATCTAAAGATTAGACGAAGAATAATAAAGAGATAGAATAAAATGTAACAAAAAACCTTTCATTGAATTCTCCTAAATAAAGAATAAGAGCTAGATTATAAAGTTAAATTACATGATTTATTTGTCGGAAACAATTAATTATTAGGTTCACGCCTTTTGTCGTATATACGTGGTTCTACTAAAACACAATTTAAAATATTAATACATATTATAAATTAATTAATGAAGTATATTACCGTTTTTATTATAAAGGACAGTGGGTAATAGATAAATTAAGTGACAAGATAAAATATAATCATAAAGATTAAAATAATCTACTATTTGAATCCAACTTAGATAAAACTAGGGTATACAATACTTGTTAATTTAATCTCCAGCACTCTTTATTCATATATATATATATAAGATGGCATTGACAAAGATGAGTATAAGTTAAGTGTGTAATAGATAATGGTGAAAACAAAGTTAAGGATTAAAAATGAATAAAGATGAGTTTGAAGGATATATTTGGACAAATTAAAAGAAGTATTTTTTTTTTCTTGTATACTAGTTTTGGTTTCTATTTTAGGTACAGTATATATAGCTAGATAGATTTACCCTAGTTTTTAGGAGACAACTTTTATCGGCCACGCCACTGCCACTGCGCGAAGAGAGTGAAAGAGAGAGAGAGAGAGAGAGAGAGAGCTAGACTGTGTAATTGTGTTTGCTCAACAGCTAGCAATGGTGAAGGTATATTAGTATTTTATAATCTTTTATGTGTATTAATCGGACTAAATAGCTGGCTAGATCAGTGTTAGCTAGATCTGTACATTTGATTGTCTAAATTCGATCTCTTAAGTAATTGTTTTGCTGGATTCTACATGCAGCCAGGTTTGTCAAGGATGGACGCTGCCATTGAAGCAATGGGAAGTTTCGGGTTTCCAAAGACTCTCGTCCGTAAAAGGGTTAACCGTCTTCTCACTGTGAGTAGTATATATACTTCTCTCTCACTTGTTTGGGGTTTAGGAATCAGGAGTTCAATTTTCAATTATCCTGATTCAAAATAAAATTACTATCTCTCCCCTCTCTTTAGTACTAATTCCTTAAGCTAAACTCTAATCAATTAGCTAGATAGGGAGTGGAGAATTCTATTTATATATGAAATATCCTCTTCTATATACAGTTTGATGTTAAGATTGTCATCGATTTGTTGAATTAATCATGTCTAATCTACCAAATTGTAAATTAATTGGTCCAATTGATCAATCATGAATATTAAATAACTATCATATTGGAATGCTTTTGTACTTCCTACAAACTGTCCTTCATTGTAA
This sequence comes from Impatiens glandulifera, assembly GCF_907164915.1. Classification (NCBI taxonomy): domain Eukaryota; kingdom Viridiplantae; phylum Streptophyta; class Magnoliopsida; order Ericales; family Balsaminaceae; genus Impatiens; species Impatiens glandulifera. Next base: position 24,098,673 of record NC_061865.1, read on the forward strand.
GACCTTGAGTAGTACTTTCATGTGATTGAATTAATGTCCAAGCAATAGAGTGCTTAATTCTTTCCAAAGAGAAATTTGTTTTTTCACTTGCTGGTGAAATGTAGGCAGAAGGAACTACTTCATGAAGATAGCCATAGTATAGAACTTGAATAAACTGAATCATAATTTTTTTAAAGTAAAATGGAAAATAGAGGACATCTTTAAGTAAAAATACTTTTGATAAAACACGAAGGATGTGAATTGTGGGATTGATTCACCCTTATGGCCAATTTGCATAATGAAATAAAGAAAATGAAAGTTTTATAATTCAAGAGTTTGAAAAATTGTTCAAAAACAATTGAAGAAGATGGTGAAATCAAAGGTGGCTATTGTTTTTAAAAAAAGAGAGAATTCTTTGTTAAGTAAAAGAGAGAGTTAGATTCTTAATACGAGTTTAAGTGAGAAAAAAAAGACAGTATGTTTGGAAACTCTTTTGAATTTTTTCATATTTTGACTGGATATACCGTGTGTGATACTTTTGTACTTAATATTGTTGTGATGATTTATCTTCTGATTAGTCTATTTTTTTTTCTTTAAGCCTAATTTATTTGAGAATTGTCGTGGCTACAATGCATCATTTATATTTCAAAAGCTACATGTGATGCAATTATAACGAATTACCTAAGTTTTAAATAGTTGTATAAGGTATAACATAAGAAAAGTCAATGACAATCTTAACATGAATTTGTATATTAACTCTTTTTATTTAATTTAATGATAACAATGACATCATTTACAGATTTATGGCGGAGATGAGTATTGGAGGTTCATTGAAGAAGATTACTATAAGGTTCTTCTTGAGAACCTTCTTGATGAAAAAGAAGATGCAACTACCAGCAATGAAGATCAGCAGGTAATTAGGAGACCACTCCTTTAATTTCTCAATGATTCTGTATAAATTAACTTTTTAATATGTATAGTAAGATGTTAATTAGGCAATATATATAGGCATTTTATATTATTTTTGGAAATGTACGTAGCTCTTAAATATTGTCAATTAGCTGCTATTTATATGTTAGTTGATAAATTATTTAGATAGGGTATGGTTGAGATTGAAAAGTATTATAAATCTTTTTTTTTTATTGTAAGAAATGGTTGTCTGAGGACAAAATTCAAAACAAACAAGGTCTAAGAGCATGGACTGTGTTTAATTCTAAGAATACTTATTCTCTTTTTAGTCTCAATTAATACAATACATCTTCTTATTTACAATTCCTAATGTTTTTAAAACTATTAGCCTATTCTTGCAAATTTAGCAAATTCTTGATTTGATTTCTTTATTTCAATATTTATATTGTGATTCACATTTTACTTTATTTTATTTATCTATGGGATCATATAATTGTTTATTTACTTTTTATTTAGATTGTTTCATATATTTTATTGTTTAAAATATATTATACAACTTGTAATTATTTCTAAAGTAAATGTAACTTCGAAGTTTGTCGTAGTTAAGTAATTATGATCATGATCAATGTAAAATAAAAAAAAATATGAAATTGTTACTAGAAAAGTTTTAAACTGCATGATTTATTATTTTGTAATGGTTCATTAATCTTATGTAGGATGTCTCGTCCGATGACGAAGAAAGGGAAGATTTTGATGTAAACCTTGCTGTCCCTACTAGAAACCGTTTCAACTATGGGCAGATGACGATGCGAGAGGAGATAGAATGAAGACGCTAGTAATAGAGGGAAAGGAGGGGTGCTGTCACCGGGAATGTTACGACTAGTCGGCGGCGGTGGGCCCATACTAGAAGGAAATAGAAAGTAATAACCAAGGAGCTGGAAAAACTCGGAGGGGAAGAAGGAAGGGGAAAGGACGCAAAAGAAAAGTTGCACAACATCCCGTCATTTAAGAGATCCATTGATTTTTCTTAGTAATAGATATTAAGAATCAACCTAATCAAATTCCATCAATTTTAATACTTTTGTATGTGTTTTATTTACTTTTAAAGAAACTCAATTATGATATACATTGTTTTTTTTTTTTTTTAATTTAACTACTTTTACAGAAAAATATGTATTAAGAGTTTCCTATCAATGGATTTGACAAATCCAATCAGCTAGTTTCAAATTAAAAGTGATACTCTTTTGGTATTACATTCAAGTTTTGATGTCTAATTTTGAATATTGTATTATGATTGAAATTACTAGATTTATTTTGTTCTTTAAATAAAATATATATAAAATATTTAGATTACACACTCTATCTTCCTACTCAATATGTGATTATTTGTTTAGAGTATTAATAACTATCTTACTTTACTTGCATGGTTGAGTGTCTATTCTCATTTATTCTAATAATAGTAGTATTTATTATAAAAATAATTTTAGGGTTGACATAGCAAAGATGAGGGAGAGAGGGAGAGAGGGAGAGGGAGAGAGGGAGAGAGGGAGAGGGAGAGGGAGAAGGAGAGGGAGAGGGAGAGAGGGAGAGAGGGGGAGAGAGGGAGAGGAGAGTGGAGGAGAGAGGAGGAGGGGAGAGGGGGAGAGGGGCAGGCGGAGGGAGAGACGAGAAGAAATGTTCAGATAGAAAACACACTGAATATAAGTTGAAGGGAATTTGTCAAATAGTTATGATACGCTATAGTTAAAAGAAAGAGAAATTTCTTAGTTTATGTGATGTCCAATTAAAAAAATGCAAGGAATATAGGGAGCATAATCACCAATAAAAGTAGACGCTAAACACATTAAATAATTAATTTGGAACTCAAATCGTATCAATTATTTATAAAATACAGAACAAATTAAATAGTTTAATTTTCAAATAAATACATAATAATAATACATAATTCAAAAAATTATTATTATTTTATTAGAAAATAATAAACTTAATGGTTTTGTTTATTTTTGTTGCAGGCGAGGCCAAGCCCAGATCAAATGACCAAGGCCCTACCAGCATCTTAGAGGCCCAAGTAAACCGGCCCGCACAGTTCAGGAAAAGAAGAAGAAGAAGCCTTCAGGGTTAATCTGAATGCGGACGAAATGTTGGGGGATCATTGTTGGCTATTGACAAAAAAAAATCAGAAATAAAAGGGCAATTTTATATATTATTTTAAAAATATTAGTTATATATTATTATATATATATATATATTAATTATTTATACCTAATTAATTTTAAAATTTTATATATTTTAATATAAATTTAATAAAAATAAATAATACTAAAAAAATATTATATTTTTAAAATTAATTATATAATTATTTATATTAAATAAATATACTTTTTTAATTTATAAATAAGTTTATTTATTTAAACGTAAATTTTAAATTAAAATTATTTACACCACACGTAAAAATCGTAAAATTTTATATCGTAAATTTAAAATTGTAATAATTTACCTATTTAAGAGTACAAATCAAACTCGTAACCTTATCTAAAATCGTAAAACTTTACAACTGAACTCGAGATTTTAACCGGATTGATTTGAACAAATTGAGTTTAGATCTCCACCTTTAATTCATTATATATTATTTCAAACTTAATTTACCAATTTTCTAAAATATAAACAAAATAATTAACAAATATTTTTTTTATTGTCAAAGGCTTCCTATCACACAACCATCCATTTTTTAGGTCCACCCTCGAGGTCATTTGTGAGAGGAATATAATTTGAAAATCCTTTAGAAGCACACACACATATATATATATATATATATATATATAAAAGACAAAATATTTTAAAATTTACATTTTGTATTTATAATTTATTACTCTATAAAAAAATTCTAATAAATAATATTGCAATTTATAAATTTATAAATAATATTAACAAAATTAAATTAAATTATAATAAATTTAAAAATAAAATAAACTTAGTAATACTTTAATGTCATTATAATTCAATAATTTTTTTTCACATATAATAAAAGTTTAGGTTAATATTGATAAAAACGTGCTAAATGAATTATAATGTGGTAATAAGTTTAAAAATAAGTTAAATATTTTAAATGTGTATTAAACAGATATTAAAATATGTTAAATAATCAAAATATATTAAATATCCAATATATGTTAATTGAGTAGGATAAAAACTTGTTAGATTATTAAAAACTATGAATAAAAAAAATAAGTTGATTATGTATAGTTGTATAATTTATCTTTATTATTTGAACATTGATAATCACGATGTAAGGAATGATGATTGGTCTGGTATTTACAAAATATCTTAATTATTGAGCGAAGTGTATCATTGGCAGATAATTTATTTTATGTGTAAAGTTTTCGTGAACAGTCTAAATTCATTGTAGGAATAATTTTTTCGATTAGTTTTTGACGACATTTGATATAGTTTCAAAAGTATAACTACGACGTACATTAAGTTTGTTTTTATTATAGAAATGACACAATTAATGACATGTTTGATCATTGGTTTAGTGGTTTCGCTAGCTGAATTAGATATAGAAAGAGATTAAATATTATGAAATTTATCTCATAATATATTTTTTTTTGGTAGGACGTAAGCAAATGTCAATATAGTATGTCGGAGAGTTAATTGTTCTTCTCGAGTATTTTTTTTTTAATTAAGGAGAATTTAGCATGGACACCCACAATCATAACCCCTATTTTTAACTTAAAACCACTTCTAGATGGAAATCGAACTTATGACTTTTTGGTCTCTTAAGTCATGTTTTTCTCGAGGATTTACGAACTCAATAACTTATTTAGTACTATTTTTCATTTTATTTTCATATCATGGTTTATATGAAAAGTACCTAATGTCGAAGAGGTGACGAGAAAAGGAAGCACTGAAATTGAACCTTAACAACTTTTTTTTTTATTTCAACTCAAGTCTAAAACTATTTCTTTAAGGAGGCGAGACGTGAGATTCATTCTACGAGAGGTTTAGAGAAGTAAAAAAATTAAGCCGGCGTTCTAAACGAAGTTTATGTCTACAATGGCCTGTATAGAACTTGAAAAACCTCTTCTTCAAGTCTTAAAATGACTTGAAATTAAAAAATATATACATGGTTGAATTCCCTATCCTAACAGAGAATTGGCATTTGTTCAAGATTGATATGATTTTAATTAGAAGTTTGAAGTGCATGCAGATAGAGATAGTGGAAACAAGCGCGTCTGCAGCTTGTCTTATACAATTGGATTTTCAATTGTCTTGTTGTATGTTTTTATTTTTCAACTAATTATTATTTAGTTGTTGATTTTAATAATACTGTACTTGTATTCATGCAATAAATTTTAAGTTAAATTTATCTATAATAATAATAAATATGTAAGTTTTAAGTCAAATTTAATATTGAGTAAACCACATTTTAAGAAAAATAAGTAAAATGTAAATCAAAATTATTTATAACAACTATTAGAGTAAAATATGAATTTATTAAGACCCTCCTAAATAAAGATAGCAATTGAAACCAAACCGAACTGATTGTCGTTTTGGGACGATTTTCCCTCGAAATTGAACGGGAATGGGGCGGGGGCATTGGTATTTTGTGTCCGCCCTTGATTTTTACCTAACTTCTTCCTCCGAATACCAAAAACATAATTAAATATATTAAATTATGAATATATTTATTTATTCATTATATTTAATAGGAGTAATAAGGTATTTTTTAGAATAATAGAAAATTTTAATATATATATTAAAAAATGCTTTTATATATTTTATTGTATTAATTTTTTTTAAATTATTACGGTGTTCCGTGGGATTCCTCAAAATAAAAAAAAATAAAAAAATGGGACAAGGATAATATTAAAAAAATTCCCAAAATGTAAAACGGAGCGGGAATGGTAATTGTATTCCCGCCGAAACTACCTCATTGTCATCCTCCCTTGTTCTAAAGTGAACATACAAAAGGAAAAAAAAAAGACCAATATAAGTATAATATTTAAAACAAGCAAAATATTTATAGATAAAGTACTAAGTATACATTTATTTTTCTCCCTTCAATATTTTACATTTTCATATGATTTATTATAATTTTTTTTTATTAAAAATACACAATAATTTATCTCTTTAATTTTTTTTATTATAATATATATTTTTTAAAATTATTGTATATGTCATTATAAATGCATTTTAATTATTTCTCTAAAATAATTTATTTCTCTTTTAATTATTAAAAAAAAAAATCTATAATAGAGGACTATTTTGAGGAAAAAAAAATTCTATAAAAATTTTGTTTTATATATTTATTTTGTTTTTAATCTATTAATTTGTAATTATATATTTAAATTAATTAATTAATTTATATATTTTTAAAAATATTAATTGAAAAAAAATAATAAATCAATAAATATAGATAATGTAAGAGAGAATAAAAATTAAATATAAAACTTATTAAATAATAATAAGGAGAATGAATAAATCAAATTAATAAAATATATAAAATATATTTTTTAAAATATATATTAAATATAGATATATATATATATTTATTAAATTATTATTTTTTAAAGTTCTTTATCTTATTTATTTTTAAAAGTCTTTTTTTTCTATTTCATCTTCTTATAAGATTTAAAAAAAAAATCAATTCAACTAGCATATAATATTATAAGTTAAATATAAAAATTATTAAGTAATAATAAGGAAAATAAATAAATTAAATTAATAAAATATATAAAAATATATTTTAAAATATATATGTATACATATATACTAAACTGTATTTTTTTTAACTTCTTTATTTATTTATTTTAATTTTTTTTTTATTTCAACTTTTATAATTCTTATGAAATTTATTAAAAATTCAATTCAACCAAAACATAATATTAGAATTCACTCTAAGATTTTCTTTTATCTTGGTTGAATATTAATAATTTGACTTTTATTTATTAGTTTCTAGTTTAAGTTGAATAATTTATCTTATAATGATTTAATTTCAAATGAAGTAAATATTTATAATAATTTTATAATAAAAAAATTAAAGAAAAATTATTAAATATTTTTTTAAATAATAAAAGGTCAAAAAGTGAAAAATTATTAAATATTTTTAATGTGATATGTACAATTTAAAATTGAAGAGAGAGAAAATAATATATATATTTATATATAAAACAAAAATCATAACTCTTCTCTAATTAATTAATTAATTAATTTTAAGTTTGATTTATGTATATGATTGGATTAATTGGTTATAATTATCAACATTTATTAATTAATTGATGATTGATAGAGAGAGGGAATTTGGTGAGGGAATAACTTGACATCACCTTCATTGGTTGGAAATATAAAATTATTAAATAATAATAAGGAGAATGAATAAATCAAATTAATAAATATATAACAATATATTTTTAAATATATATTTAAATTATATATATATATATATTTTATTAAATTATTATTTTTTAAAGTTCTTTATCTTATTTATTTTTAAAAGTCTCTTTTTTTCTATTTCATCTTCTTATAAGATTTAAAAAAAAAAATCAATTCAACTAGCATATAATATTATAAGTTAAATATAAAAATTATTAAGTAATAATAAGGAAAATAAATAAATTAAATTAATAAAATATATAAAAATATATTTTAAAATTATATATGTATACATATATTACTAAACTGTTATTTTTTTAACTTCTTTATTTATTTATTTTTAATTTTTTTTTTTATTTCAACTTTTTATAATTCTTATGAAATTTATTAAAAATTCAATTCAACCAACACATAATATTAGAATTCACTCTAAGATTTTCTTTTATCTTGGTTGAATATTAATAATTTGACTTTTATTTATTAGTTTCTAGTTTAAGTTGAATAATTTATCTTATAATGATTAATTTCAAATGAAGTAAATATTTATAATAATTTTATAATAAAAAAATTAAAGAAAAATTATTAAATATTTTTTTAAATAATAAAAGGTCAAAAAGTGAAAAATTATTAAATATTTTTAATGTGATATGTACAATTTAAAATTGAAGAGAGAGAAAATAATATATATATTTATATATAAACAAAAAATCATAACTCTTCTCTAATTAATTAATTAATTAATTTTAAGTTTGATTTATGTATATGATTGGATTAATTGGTTATAATTATCAACATTTATTAATTAATTGATGATTGATAGAGGAGGGAATTTGGTGAGGGAATAACTTGACATCACCTTCATTGGTTGGAAAATGTAAAAGTGAGAGAAAAAAGAGAAATTATTTGATTTTTTCAACTAATAATATTATGCCAAGTCATTCCCTCACCAAATTCACTCGTCTAATCATTTCTCTAATTAATTATATGAGTACCAGTTGGTTTAGAGTTATAAAAATATTTGGAATTTTGATTGTGGTTGTTATAGCTATGGTAAAAAAAAAACTATTCACACAATTTTATGCAAATTTAAATCCGCCCTTATGCACACATTACTAATCCACAAAACATTTATATACAAATTTTAAAATCTTTCGCTTTAAATAAGATTTTTAAAATTGAGAATTTATGTAAAATTGTTGATCGATCGTAAACTCGCAAAATCTAGAGTTATATGAAATTATAAAAATTAAACTTATTATTATTTATAATTTATATATATTAAGACATGTACTGAAATTTTTAATAGATTGAGTCTGCCTCTATAATCTCTTTATATATAATATATATATATATAGATATTTTTATATATTACTCAACTATCATATTTTTACAAATTAAATATTTATCTTTAATTATTATAAGTATTTAGATAAGTTTTAAATACTAACCAGTATTTTTTTTTTTTTAAATCAAGTACATTAATAAATTTTTAATAAAACCAATCATTAAGAAACTTTATGAGCATGTGACTAAAAAAAATATTAAATCGAACCGAAATTGTAAGGTATCGAAATTTTTGGGTTAAATCTATCCTTCATTAAACTGGTTAAATGGTTAAAAATATATTAAATATGTATTAAATATGTCAAAACATATATAATGTTAAATAGATTAAATATAGATATTAAAAGTTAAACAGAAATCATGTTAATGGGTCAACTATGTTAATTTTAAAATTTATTAAAACAAATAAATATATATTAAAATGGTCAAAAATATATCAAAAGCATAAATTAAATATGTTACAAATACAATCATCTTAATAATATGAACAAGTAAATAAAATAAATTAATTTGTTTAAAAATAAAATTTAATTTAAGTACCACATACCCATATTATTGTATTGAAATATAATTCAAAGTACAATAAATAAATAAATAAACAAAAATGTTTGAAGTAAAGTGAATATGAAAATCTGGTAAAAAAACAATTTAGAATAGATTCATAACCTCTCATAAATTAGATATGCAAGAAAAAACATTCAAGTTGATCATATCTTCAAATTTTATGATTTAAATAAACTAAAAAACATGCTTTTTTAAGACATTTTTGAGTACAAATTGTACCACACAAAACACACATAATACTAACAAGAATTAGTTGCCTGAAACCGTCACTGTTTTCGTTACCAAAATTACAAAGACAACAAACAGCAATGTAGGACATGGAGTATATTGTCTTAAGCTAGTTTTATAACATTATTTTAAACAGAACTAAGTTTTTTCGCAAATAGTACTATATAATAACAGATTATTCCTTACATTTCACAACTACAAAAATGTCACCACCTTCATTTCCTTTCCTCCCCGCTAAGAATAAAGTACATTATTATTAACAACAAAAATTAACTCAATTAATTAAATAAAAACATTACCGATCCTACAAAATCATCCATTGCCAGTTGTTTCCGTCTTTTCCCAGTTGGCGGGCTGTCATCTGTGGTTTGCCTAGCTGATGAGGCCCGTTTTGATGGAGTTATATTCTAAATCAAACAACAAACCACCAATTTTAGCTATTATTAACACATTTTACATGATATATATAAAAATATGTATAGATATAAATATATATACCTTGGCTGATAGCTTTTTTTCTCTCTTCTAGCTTGTCTCTCTATTCATCGAATTCTTGATTCTCCCTTTCCACCAATCGAACTAGGGTATCACATCTTCTTGCAAGTTCTTGAGTTGTTCTAGACTTTATGAACCAATCAAAACGGAACAATGGCGACATTCTAAACGCTGCCTTCAGCTCATCCCAGTTTCCATATCCTTGCTTATGAATCATGCATATCTATTCACCACATACATAAATATTAGACTGAGATGGACACACACAAAACACATAGTATATATATATATATATATATATATATATATATATATTATATATATATATATATATTATTATTATTACCATAAAACGGTCACATTCTTCATTGTATAGCTTCCCTTTGTTCTGACCATACTGGATCTTCAACTCCAGCCATGGATTCTTGTACCGTTCCATCTTCTTCACTACAGCTTTCGTTATCTCATCCCTACGTGAAATCCTAGCCTCCCCTCTTTCTATGTTCTTTATGATCCTGTCATAATCTATATACATACATACACACAAAACCCATCTAGTCAATCATCCTCTTTTGTTACAAAGAAGTGGATTATTTGGGTTAAATGATTAAAATATAAAATATTGTATGTTTGGACAAACCGGTCAACTCCTTGTATCTCTGTTTAAACACTTGTGAATATCTTTGGACTTCCACCTCAGTTTTCCCCTCCATCTCATAAAATATACTTTTCACGTCATCACGCCCAAACTTTTCACAGGCTCGGATGAATGTGTTGAAGTCTTTCCTGCTCCACTCCGAAAACCCCTAAAAAATTAATCAAGACAGCTTCAGAGAAAAAGCAGATCATATAAAATAATGCATCCAACTATATATGGAGTCAATTTTACCTCTAGTAATAACCGCGCTTTCTCCTCTTGCTCTTCAGCAGTCAAAGGTTCGCCTACTTCTGGTAATAGCAATTAGAATACTAACTAGAGTTATGTTTTGCTGAGAAAGAAATAGATAATCATCAAGAAGAAGATAAACTTCATACCTTCTGATTCATCAACATCTATAGTGTCTTTTTAACAGACTCTTCTGATGCATTTGCTGTCAAGGGCGTAAAAAAAAGAATAAGAGCGACAGCTAAAAATATAAAGGTCAAATATGTCATTTTACCATAAGATAGCGAACCTCCTTCTCATACAGGTCGTTTAATCTTTTGGTATTAAAAATTGAAAGTCATGTCTGTGAAACAAGAAAGGATGCTAATTAATTGGCTGATGACCCACCAAACAACAGAGGATAATAACAAGAATTTGCAATCTTCTTACAGCTGAGGCATGCGGGGAATTCGAGGTTCTTTTGGCTTGGAAGGGCCACTTTGGCGCATTGTCTGCTTGAAGTACTCCGACTCTGAGTAAACTGGTAAGATAAGTATGATTGCATCAACAAACAGGGAGGAAAATAGATTAAACTAGTGGAGCAAGATATCCTAAAATGAACAACTATTACTTGCGCTTTCTCTCTCTTTTTGGTGGTTCCATCCAGTTCTCACTCACAATTTTCTTGAAATCCAACTTGTTGTCATCCTTTACCAGAATCAAAGGGAGAAAAGATCAGAAAATAAATAAAATATGGGACATAAATAAATAAAACATATATAATTATCTACCTTCTCATCATCAAAATCGTACAAATCAGCAGCTGTACAAAACCACGTGAGTAATTAGTTACGCTGCAGAGAACAATAAGATGCTCCACAGTACAAAGATCTAGAACAAGTGTTAATAAGAACATAACGTACTGTCATCCATTTTAAATTTGATGGCATCTTCTGTAAATTTCTTCATTTTAGCATCAAGCTCGGCTGTTGCTTCTTCTCCTTTAGCAATTATCCGATCTATATCCTCATCAGTGATTGTACTATCCTTGGAACTGAAAACCATTTCAGCCCCAAATCTCACCATTTGCAGAAGCTCATCTTTATTTACAGCTGTATTTTGTGGGAGAGAAAGTGTGTCAGATGGTGCAACAATATTATAAGCTGTTTTGGTATCAAAAAACTTAATGATGAGCATTATCTGGAAAATTCTAGATTAGTTATGATTGCCAAAAATCACAATGATCTAGAAAAAATCTCTATACCAAATGAGGCAAAAAGAATACACTGAATAATGATCTAGAAAATAATTTGTATACCAAATGAAGTTAACAAATTCACTGAATAACTAGATCAGCATCCAAATAAATAATCTCATCATGATAAATAGAAATAATAATAATGAGAGATTGCAAAATACTAGTTTCCAAATAAATATGAAACAGGTGGGACAAAATCCATACTTTTCTGCTCAGCTAAGCGCCCTTGCTGAATCACCAGAGCATCAAGAGCAAGTTTCTTGTAAGCCCTCTCTATAACCTTCTCTTCAATTGTATACTGGTGAATGAAATAGATTAAGTACGAATACTTCCTTAATATTCAGTATATCATAAATGCATACTATAATACCTCCGTACAGAAACGGAACACTTGCACTTCTTTCTTTTGCCCAATCCTGTGAGCACGATCCTGAGCCTGCAAATCCACTTGTGGATTCCTGCATGCATGCCAAGAGTTCAATGAGATAAACATGATGATTTCTGAAACAACAAAATGGAAATTATGTGACAAAAAATATCTCACCAGTCACTGTCATAAAGTATGACAACATCAGCAGTAGCGAGATTGATTCCGAGACCTCCAGCTCTAGTTGATAGTAAGAGACAAATTCTCACTTCCTGGCTTATTGAAGGCTTCAATAGAAGCATCACGATCATCTCCACCAGTATTACCATCTATTCGACAGTATAGGTATCCACGAAACATCAAATAGTCTTCCAGAATATCCAGCAGTCTTGTCATCTAAACCCAAAAGTAGGAGTCAGTCTACAGAACATCAAAACTAAATAAAGAACAAAATTAGGAACTGTCTAATTGGTAATTACATGCTGAAGAATCCTATTGGCAAAATGACAACCCACTGAACCCAGTAACCGGCAACAAAGCCAACAATAATTCAATACCATCTGAGGCCTTGTGTAACAACTAATAATATTGATAACAGAAATTAGGGTTTACAATAATCAGAAAGGGGGATGGGATACATAGAGAAGGGGATGAGAGGCGTAGAGTTTTCCCTATTCCTCGTATATGTCGCTAACCCTAGATAGCATTCCATAATATATAGTTATAATAACCTAAGGACATAATCTTCTACATGCTAGTCCATGGGTCTTATGGTGTATCAGTAACACTCTATTTACACGTGACACCTTGTTTGATCTAGGGCTATTTGAATAACCAAGTGGTTATTTTAAAATAATCTTGTTCGATGTAGGTTATTGAAAATCAAAGTTCTTTGGATAAAAAGGCATTAGAGGCATAAATATATTATGAAAAAATATTTTTTGAAAAGTAGAGTATTTTGGTTGATGGTTTGAATGATGTGATTGATGAGTAGACGGACGATTGGATACTGGGTTATTTTAATTAATCTCAAATAACCCTCATCAAACAAGGCCCAAGTGTGCTACAAAAGCGCAATCAAAAGAAGGAAGAGGTAAAATAGAACCTGTGAAAATATCAAGACTCTTGAATCACGCTCTTTAAGCTTTGGAAGCAACTTATCCAGAAGAACCATTTTACCTGAAAATATATCAATAATATAAAATCAGTATAGAGACACATTGTGAAATTGTGAAGAAGACCTGGAAATTAGAAACCTACCGGCACTTGTAATAAGATGATACCCCTGTTGAGTATGGGGGACCAGGTTCAGCACCTTGGAAAAGATAAGGATGATTGCAAACATTTACGGAGCTGCATTGCTATGTTCAAAAGACGTTTGCGCTCACCACCCGCGTTAACTACCTCAAGATCTTTCTGCAAAAGAGCTTTATAGTACTGCTTCTGCATCTGAGACATTCCAACCTTCAGTATTGTTTCTTTCTTTGGAGGAAGACCTTTCTCAACATCTGATTTTAGTCTCCGAAGAAGGAATGGACGCAGGACCTTGTGATTGACGCAAAAGAAAATGAAATCAACAAATAATCAATTGAAATAAACAGAAAAATCCAATAATCAAAACTGACCTTGTGAAGTTGCTGAACAACTTCCTGCTGATCATTTTCAGCGGAAATTTGGAACCATTCGTCAAAAGTCTCAGCTGAACTGAATATCTCTGGTAGAAGAAAGTTCAGGAGAGACCAGAGTTCATGAAGATTATTCTGCAATTGACATCAATATCCAGAACATTGTTATGATTCTAGAAGAATACACCTCACATAGTTGCTAATTTATTTGCCCATTAGGGAATAATAATAAATATTTGAGGATATGAATATGTACCTGGAGTGGTGTGCCCGTGATAAGAAGGCGGTAATTAGTCTTGTAAAGTCTCATTGTCTTTGAAAGAAGCGAATTCTCATTCTTGATTCTATGAGCTTCGTCAATAATAATATAACGCCAGCTGAATTGTCGTAAAGCTGTTTTCTCCTTGATTGCCATTTCAAAACTGGTGACACACACATCAAACTTGCCAGCAACAAGAAGATTTTCTCTAATATTTTTCTATTATAATAAAAAAAGGAAGAACAATCAGTTATACTTGGTCACCACTTTATAAGCAATATAGTAATAAAGACCCAAATGGAAAGACAAAACTTACTCTCGCTTCAGGATTACCCAAGAACTTTATGGCTCGCAGAATAGGGCAAAAGCGTTTTATTTCATTCATCCAGTTTCCAAGGGTAGACTTAGGAGCAACTACCATATGTGGGCCAGTTATTCCTCTGAACTCATGCAAGTATCCAATCAAGGAAATGGTTTGCAATGTTTTGCCAAGACCCTGAATAGATCACAGAAGAAGAAAATAAAATACGCGAAAGTGTGTGAAAAAGGAAATTCGGCAACACAAGGTCATCAATTTACAGTATTTAATGCACAAACCATTTCATCGGCAAGAATTCCATTAATGCCATTCTCATATAGACGGATAAGCCAATTTAGCCCTGCAAGCTGGTAATCCCTCATCTTCCCATTAATGCCTGATGAATAAGTAACATAGTTATGATAAAAGATGGGCATTTAATGAAAGTTCTTACAATAACATTTCACTAGATGGTGCTTCGATGCAGACATGGTTTAACTAACATTTGAGATAATGACAAACAAAAGGGTGTGTTTAACTTTTAAAGGTATGAACTAACACATTCACATCCTTGATTGCTCACACCATATGCTAACATAGATAAAATTGTGTTCAGGAGTGTGCACAGAAGAAAGGAGGAAAGGGAATCTCACATGAAGGTTGGGTTACCAGCCTCGTGTTTCCTGTCCCCAAAAGGCCATCTTCCTCCTCCTTCAGATATTCCTCATCTTCTTCCTCTTCAGTTATCTTTGATGCATGGCGCCCTCTGAGTGTATATACATGTATAGAATATAATTAGAAAAATGTAACTGGGGAAGGGGCTTCAAAACAGAGGTGTATTGTTAGTTCTACATAGCTAAACCCAATGAAAGCTACTTCTACGGTGCATTCGGGTTGCAAGATGTAGACAAACAATAAAAGCCTCCAAGTCCAGAAAGAAACATTCCAGACCTAGAAAATTAATGAGCCTTTATGCAACTGTTTAGACTAATTTGGACTTTAGAAAGCCATTAGCAATACTAAACTTGGTGGACCCGTTAGGATCAATTGTGGCCACAGATACACCATAGTGCTGTTTGAAACTCTTGTACCAACTGGTTTAACTACAATTTTGGAATTTTTTTTGAGGTGCTTACAGAAAATGTAGATCATGAAAATAAGCACAATTGGGTCATACAGCTAACTGTAGAATCCACTTTTCTGTTAGAAATATAGAACTGGAGAATCCAAAAACAAAGTGGATGCAAAACCACATAGAAAACCAAACTGTAGAAACTTACAAGTTCAACCAGACAACTAGTACGGACAGATGCAAACTCACATAGAAACCCACCTCAAATATATTATCAAATTAGGTGATATAAGTGGTAATAAAAAGCATTTATATACCTTCCTTTAGACTTTTTCTTAGATTCTGATTGATTGCCTTTTGCAAAATGCGCAAAAAGCTCAGTCTGCTGCAGAAGGTACTTCAGACGTCCTTTTCCTTTGTTATTCTGCAAGTATAAAGTTAAAGTAAGCTGAGATATTACAGAAAAATGAAACAGCACTATCCGAGGTTAATGAGGATGTGCTCTTAGCATTAACCATGTCAGCCTCAATAGCAGCATTTTGATCATCAAGTATTTGTTGGATCTTGTGCTTCTTTAGCTTCTCCAGTTCTCTTAACCTGGCCTTTTCCCTCTTTGTAACTTCAATATGATTATCGTCGTCCTGTCAGTCGAAACCAAAACTAGTTAGTTACAGAGGTAAACGAACCATTACAAATGTTTAAAGTTGGACAACCTATCCCATAATTAATAATTAAAAGAAAATAGTATAACTAAAATTGTATACAAATTTCCTCTTTCACACATAAACTCTTAATAAAGGACATTTTTATCCAAACCAATGAGGATGCAAGGATGGTATTTTGAAGGGCCCTTAGAAAGCCTAACATTTCAATTGTTATATATATATAGATTCCCAACGGGCAATATTTTCTTTTTAATTTTCTAGGACTACAGGATAAGAATGTTCTAATTCTCGTTTTTGTGAGAAGTGGGTGAGACATATTTAACACTACACGACACCAATGCTTTAACTCCTGTTTCCATGATTAGTTGGTGAGACATGTGTTACATAGAAGGGCTCCATCAAGGCAGTTGGCCTAATTATATATTGTTAGTCTTTATGTTTATCCTTTACTGGTACTATTATTATCCTTTGGCTATTGGATAAGCTTTAGTATTAATTCAAGTTATAGTAGGAATAGAACTTCCATATTATAATTATGCAATTAAATGATACTTATGTTATTTTCTCATCTTGAATTCTCTTAAGTTTCTGATTCCCATTTTTGGTCAAATCAAACCCTAAGGGGCTATTACAACGTGACTCGATCCGATCACATCAACAAGATGAAGGTCAACAAAGCTTATAAGGCAGGATGGAAACCTATATGGTAAATATTTGACAACAGAATCTGTAGTAACTAGTCTTATAATTGAGCTCCTAAACATATAACGCTTGTTTGGGAGGGGTTTATTTGGGTTATCCAAGTATAGAAAACCCTTTAAAAGCAAATGACCCCTGTGGTTTTACAGCAAACAAGGTTTTACAAATAATCCAAAATAAAACAAACAAAAACCCTAAATAATCCCAAACCCCTAACCTTAAAACAACCTCATAGATCAAGTTGTCAATGAATTGTTATAAACCCAAAAAGCTCAAATATCCTAAGATAGTATATAAAAGCCTTCATAATAACCCTAGTAATATTTCACATATTCTACGAGATCTAAACAACCACTCAAACTGTGACAAGTCCATGAAAGAAAACAAGCTACTTAAGTTGAAATAACGTACTGGATGTAAATGGAATACAATTGGAAAACAAAATATTCTTTTCTCATAGTTTAGGTAGAAGCAGCTACAGTTTCTCAATCTGGTTGATGAGAGTTATCAGATATGAGATTACATGCAAAAAAATTCCAGAAGAAAGAGCAAAATCCGGATTATAAGCAAGCAAAAGGCTTCAACTAGTTTCACAGTGCTCAAATTCCACCCAACCAGCTTTGCATATGAACAGCTAGGAGGGATCCATAACATGTACATCCATAGCCAATGTTACAAATGACAAACCCTAGAATATCACAACTAGATATGAGCAGTGAAATACGCTATCGAAGAACTGAATCAAGAAAAATAAACCATAGCTACACCACCAAAGTTCCATAACTCAAAGCAGATCTGATTATACGACAGAAGTAGTTAAACAAATTGTATACTAAACCTACCTCTTCGTTATCTTCTTCCTCTTGGTCATCTCCAGCGTCCTCCCCCTCCGCTTCCGACTTATCTTCATCGTCTGAACCAGCCGCCCGCCCGACAGCCTCAAGCTCATCCTCATCTTCCTCGTCGTTGATCGGCTCATTGGACTGATCCTCCTCTTCCGAAGAATTAGAGCTGTTGGAGAGATTATCGTCAGATGAATCTCTCCCTCTGGTTGGTCTCGCCATTGATCGTAAGGAATTAGGGTATCTCGCAGCAGCAGCGGCGAAGGAAATGTATGAAGTAAGATATGAGAGTAAAGGGTATTGAATTATACGAGAAAAAGGAAAGAACCGACCGAACAGGTCCGAAACACAATGCGAGAACTTAGGTGTTTGGGCTCTTTATAATGAAAGCTGAAATGTGGGCGTATTCTTTTTCCCGCCACGTGAGATTAGTACACGTTTTTTCTCCAGATAAGCAAAATGGATCACGTTTTTAAGAAAGTTATATTAATTGTTACCTGTCAGAGGTTCAACCATATTAAACGGCATGATTTTGATGAAGCTTCTAAATGTTAAATCTTGATCAACCCTAGTTTGAAATTAACTTCAATTATCCAATAAAACAAATAACACTATAAAAAAAACCGACAAATTAACTTCCAATTTGATGCATTTATAGGAATGAGTTCAAATGATCGTGGATATAATTTTATCTTATCTCAAACGAAAGACAAAATAATCGTCTTGAATTGTCACGACAAATATAAATATAGAAAGTGTTAGACGTCTAAGTAGGTCGAAAGAAAAAAATGGACGTGCATGCATGGTGAATACTATCGACATTAGTGTTATTTTACGTAGATTATATGATTTTCTTCGTAAATTCTTGACATGTAATTCTTGGCATGTTTACTTAATATATATCAACGATTATAATTGATTTAATGAATATTTCTTTTAAAAGCAATATTTTACGGACTTGTTTTGGTAAAAATATAATAACTTCAAAAACAATGAAAGTGTGTCATTCTGAATTTTTAGATAGATTGTGAAGCAGAAATAGAAGTTGAATGAGCCATCAAAACTTGGAATTGAGAGCAGACACGGGTGAGTAGATCAATTTGGAGCCCTTTAAGGGAATTTTATATTAATGTTCGACTCTATAGAAGTCGATTAAATGAACGTGTTGGATAGAAAACCCGGCTTGAGATTCAAACTTTGTAGATTTAAGAGATACCAATGTGTTGCCGTATGATTTGTAGTTGTAGGTGTCATAGATGTTGGAGACACAAGTTTAAAGGAGTCTGAAACTACCATTGACGAGTTAAGAATATTATGAGACATAGTGGTGATCATGGATATAGAGTTTTAGGGAGATTTCGTCCCATAATAAAGTTTTACTTTTGGTAGGACATAAGCAATTGTCATCGTCTGAACAAGACGTTATGCGTTGACAATACATAATTAATTTTCATGTATGACATTGCTACAATTTATTTGCTAAGATGATTTAATATAATTTTTGTTAGAAAAATTTTGAGAGTCAAATAATCCATAAAGATCTATTCTTTGGATGTAGCTTTATTTACAGTGGAATTCTTACGAATGAAAAAAATTATATTATGGTTAGTCGTTGTCGTATGTGTCACGAGGAGGTTTAATCGACAACTCATTTATTTTTGCATTGTGGAAGGGTGACTAATATTTGAATATTTTTGTGAAGTATTACTAGGATTCATTAGGTGATGCCCAAGTATTTGGTAGTTGCTTGTAAGCTTGGATTGATATGGTACATATTTGAGTTGTTATCCCAATTATTTTTTAGTGTACTATATAGTTAAAGAGAAATCGTCGAACTTTTAATGATCGTAGTCGTCTGATGTGTATCATTCATAATGTTATTATTATGATGATTTTTAAGATTTGTTCCGGAAAGCAAGTAGAGTCGGTCGGGGAGTTAATCATTCTTCTCGATGACCTACGATCTCGATAACCTATTATAAGGTTTTTTTTTTTCATTTCATGTTTTATTGATGTGCTTAAACGATTTTTATCATTTTTAATATAACTGACCATTTAAAAAAAAGTGATGGTAGTTAACATGGGAAAAACTTGTTTGGTGAATGTCGCATGTCGAGAACTGATTATACAACAAGTAGAAATATCAAAGCAACAATATCCTTTGTGAGATTAGATAATTTGTATCCATGGAAGAATTTATGTAAAAATATATATTACCTATATATATCCAAATCTTTTCAAAATTGTAATAGACTATAGTCTAATTAGTTTTTAAGATAATATTTTGTTTTGTGTTTATTCTCTCCAATTGCATTTTATGGGCCGAAGTAGCCTATAAACAGTATAAATGTCTAGCTAGAGGTGTTAATTGAAGATTTATAATGATTGTGAGAAGGAGTTGATGGAGTCTAAATGCTTATTGAAGACAATTATTCATTTGCATTACAGTTTTATTATGGATCATCAATGACTTTCCGATCTATGATAACTTTAGTAGATGTATTACACATAGTTATTATGCATGTCCATTATATAGAGAAGGTACTAATGCAAAACACTTGAAAAATGTCAGAAAGCACTTGGTATGTCAATGGATGCTAAATCTAGTTCTAAAGCCTATTGGGACTCAATCATCACTAAGATAGAAAATCACTAAGATAGAAAGTAAATTATCCATTTGGAAAATAAAAATGATCTTGAAAGGGGGTCGTTTAGTTTTCATCAAGAATGCATTGGCCTATATGCTCACCTATATGGTATCTTTATTCGTTCTTTCCAAAAGTGTGACGGTGAAAATTGAGAGAGTTATGTATAAATTCCTTTGGGGATTTTCTAATTCCTCCTTCGGTCATTTGATTAGTTGAGATAAGGTCAAACGATACAAGGATCGGGGTTTGATATTCATGACCTTGTTTCCTTTAATAAAACATTTTTCTCAAGATGGTGTAAGAAATTTGTATCTAAACTAGATAGTCTTTGGGCATTGTTGATAAGATCAAATATGACCAGGACTTGGTTTGAATGATTTACCAAAAAGTTTAATTGCTCTGTGGTATGTAGCATTTAGAGTGAAATATATTTTTGATGGAAAAGTTATCGCGAGCAATCCAAAATCATTGTGAGGGACAGGGTCTCGATTAGCTTCTAGGATGATATTTGGTGCAAGGTTAAGTGTTTCGTCATGATTTTTTTTAGTTCACCTCCATTTCCATTTGCAATATTGCTACTATTAAGGATATGTCTGATCCTTAGACTAACGATTTTGAAAATCGCAAAATCGCATCAGATATAGAAGAGATTGAATACTATAAAGAGTTCATCTCACACTAGGGTTTTGATCATGGTGAGTCGTAAAGAAGCTAAACCGACCATACATGATGTTAGGCGGTGGAGAAATATGTATTGTTTTAACGTGGAACATTGTTATAACTTGTATGCGAAGTTGTATCCATACGATTACTATTGAGATAAGTTGTGGGAATTCAAGATTCCTTGTAAGATCTATATAAGCACTAAAAATCTATACACTAATTTATAAAATTAAAATAATTATTTTGATTTATTTTTGAATAAATAAAATCAAAATAATTAACTCTAATGTCAAAACTCAATTAAAACAATTAATTAGACTAATTTTTGTGATAATTAAAGCCTAATTAATTAAGAAAAATTTCCAAAATAAAAAATAAAATTATTTAGGATAAATGTTGCACTCATTTTATCTTAAAAAATAATTTTAGAAAAAAAATTAAGGGATTAAAATAAATAATTTAGAATGAAATGAGTTACTCATTTCACCCCAAAATTATTTATTTAACCCTAAAAATATAAAAATATAAAAACTGGTAAAATATTTGCCATATTTATTTTAATATTTTGTATATTTAAAAGATCAAACTTAAAACCAAAGGGGTGAAAGAAAAATTAATTTCAAACAAACCCTTAAGCTTTAAATAAAAAAATTAAAAATGTGATATTGTGTGGCCGAAATTATGAAAATAGGCTACAGCAAGAACTAGGACTCTCAGATGGGCGCTAGAATCTCATCCATCGTCCTAGACGCGCCCACGTAGCCCGCTACTACGAAAGGAACGCGCGTCCGCGCCGCACCTGACCTACTAACGCCCGTTAGCCAGACCGCTAATGGAACGCCCAAACACAATGGTGCCTTGATGGATCGCTGACGGAACGCCAAACGCGTGCCAAATGACGTCGTTTTGACCAAGCAATGTCGGGAGGATAAGGATGAAATCCAATCCTTTGATTCTTCGAATTTGGAACTTCCTCCACAATCAACCAAAACAGATGATTAAAAAGGTGAAATAATCACCCTACTTCGGTGATCATTTCTCCTACAAAAATAGGGATGAATCATCTATATTCCGGCCAAGTTGATGAAGAACAACCAAAATATAATAAATGGCCTTTGAATGATTCAATCCACTTGAAGCCCACAACCGACCTTGGACAACTATAAATAGCCCCCTAAATTAATCCGAAGCCAAGAGATCAACTCTCTAGCTTCAAATCAAATATTTATATAAATCCTCCATTAAAGCTTCAAACTTCTGAAAATTTTAAATTTTTGTTTAAGGCCTTAAATCTTAGACCCGAGCATCCCAAAAATTTCCTGAGGATCTAGGAGTGTTCTTCAATATTTGGTAAGATTACAATCACCCTCTAATTCATATTTACAGTTTAAATTTGAAATTTTTATATTTCAAATTGCATAAGCTTGTATGCTTGTTGTTTATGGTGTTTTATGATTGGAAATCAATCCTAAGATCATTTATAAACTTTATGGATAGGTTAAAGACAATCAATCAACCTTAAACAGAAAAATTTAAAATTAAATTTGAAAAATAAAAATAAACGTATTTGTTGTTCTTGGGCTATTTCTCTTGAATCACGTCACATAAAGCATCCCAACAAGATTGTAATCATGTTGATCAACTATTTGGATCATGTTTGATCCATCCCGATCATATTTGATTAAAATGAAAAATTTCAAAATAAAAAAATCGAGTTCTTGATTTGGTCAAAACGAATAGCGAGTGTTCTTATTTTGGTACCAATAAAGTATATGAGATATAAGGAAGCTATTGGATAACTCCTTTCTCTTCAAAACAGTTTTAAAACCAAAAATCAATTTTTGATCACAAACTGTTTTGATTGGTTTGATCATCATCCAAGTTAATTGATACATTGAGATGATGATCAACATGTTTTTAGGAGCTTTTTGAAGCTACCCAAACCCTTGGATCAAAGAATCAAAGCTTAAATAAAAAATACAAAACCTACATTTTTGTGTTCTTGAGGACTAAGAGATCTAGACCTAGGACCGAGAGGTCCGACCAAGGATCATTAGTTCAGACCGAGACCTAGGACCGATAGGTCCGACCGAGAAATTCGATAGGATCAACAGTCTGACCGATATTTTTGAGCTAGGACCGAGAGGTCCGACCGAGGATTTTACATCCAAGATAGAGAGGTCTAACCTAGGACTGAGAGGTCCAAACATAGGATTGAGGAATCTTGACCCCGACCGAGAACTCCCCAACCTAGGACGGAGAGGTCCAAACTCAGGAACCGAGGAATCTTGACCCTGAACGAGAATTTCCCAACCTAGGACCGAAACTTAAGACCGATGAATCTTGACCCCAACCAATAATTCCTGAACCTAGGATCAATGAGATTAGTCTATGGCTAACCTAAGACTAGTGGGTTTATACACTCAACCGATGATCTTAGCCTAGGACCGAGAGTCCTTAACACATTGACCGAGGGACTTCGGCACCCTAACCGAAGGTCCCAAGCCCAAATAGAGGTTTTTTAGACCCCGACCGATAAAAACAGACCCAAGGCTTAGGACTATGGTCTTAAGGCCTATTTGGTTCCACTTTTTAAAACTCAAAATTATTTTTGTAATTTTAGAACCCTAAATATTTTCTAAAAATCCCAAAAAATTAGAAAATATTTTCAAAATAATTTTGGCATGTTTCTACAAAAAATATTTTGACTAAGACTTGTTTGACGTTTATTTTTAAACCCTAACACCCTTAAAATGACTGATATTCTTTAGAAATATTCTTCCTTAGTTATCATCAACAACATGTACCAATATTTAAATATTGTTGTTTCAATATTTTAAATAACGCTAAAACCTATAAACAAGACTATGATCGGAAGAATAATCAGTAAAAATAAAACATTATACAACTAATTTTCAAAAGTCAACTTTATAAGTAGAGACCGTTTTTAAAACAAGTACAGAGGATGGAGCGTAAAAACCCTTTTCCCAAGTATCACCAAACTACAAACTAAAAGAAACTCTAGCAAATATGTTTGTACACGTATGTCATTTTTAATGATTTTCAAAAATCAATTAGCGACTCTATTTCATAACAAATAATCTTTTAAATTAATCATGTTTAATTAATTTAAACTTACAGATTTCTAAAAATCAAATTGTGATTTGATTATCGTAAATCTTTTGATTATTTAAAATTGAACCCGAAATTTGAAAAGCTATCAGGAATCATTAAAAATCTTTTAAAAATAATGTTTTATTTTAAAAGAAAATTCCTGACGCGTAAACCGATGTTACAATTCTCAAACTTCGAGCTTTTCATAGAAACCTAAACAAAGGGTTTTCTGGGGTTATAATCTCATTTTTGTTGAAGTGTTATTCATAATGAGATTTTGACGGACGACATATGTATGAAAAAAAATGTTGTATTATGACTAGTTATTATCAGATATGTCTTATAAAGATTGAATCAACATTTCACATTCTTCACATTATCGCGGAGTAAAGGTATTTGGAGTCTTTAAAATTCAGTGGGTGATGCTTAAGTTTCTCGGAGTTTTTGGGAAGTTTGAATCGAGTCAACATATATGACATGTCTAAATTATTGGATTACTATTTTTTGGTAAACTATTTGGTTTGAAAGAAATTGACGTACTCATAAGATTATGTTTCTTTTTCAAAGATATTTGTTGCAAAGTTATAGATGTAGGAAAGTTAGATAAATTGTAATATGACTTGTTGTCACACTTTGCTTATTGAATTAGTATTTTCTCCTTTTTTTCGATGTCATTCTTTACTTAACCTTCCATCTTATTCGAGAAGTCAGATTATGTTGACTAGTTCATTTCAGATAAATGTATCCATTCGAAAGATGCATGAAGGTGTTTTAAGAGTTATATTCATCGTCAAAACATCCTGAATGTTGCATTGTTCAGATATATTCAGCCGAAAAACAAGTTGAGTTTTGTTCAGAATACCTCAATGACCTTGATCCTTTCGGGTCCTTCAATCGGATTGAGACCCCAAAGCAAACGTTCTTGGTTTTTCAGTATTCAATGCACTAATTATAGTTCCACAAGTTGATTTAAAACAAGTGTATTTAACTGTTCTAGAAAATATGGAAGAAATATTCTTGATTTTGAAATTAGTGTAGTTGATGCATTTGTGTTATATTAACACTGTTATTATCATTGCTCAAGTTAGTGCTCGGTTTTGTTTAAGAGTTTCCATAACCAAGTTATTTATTATTTTAGTAAAGTTAACTTTAGAAATGCTTGAAAAAGAAAATATGAATAAATATGTCTCATTTATGGATCCCAACAACATGTCTACATATCGTGTGCGTAAAGATGACAGTAAATTGTCATAACATATTATTGCTCACTTGGAAGTATGGAATATAGATAGAATCTATATCATCTCATACAATGTTGAATGATATTTTAATTATTTATCGATCATACTATTTACTAGTCAATTATTGTAGGTACCATTGTATTTGACTATCATAAATGAGAAAAAGAGCATGATATATTTATTTGACTCTATTAATAATAGGAACCGAGACGATACTTGGAAAATTATTGTCACCAAGTAGGTAGTAGATTATCATTTACAATGGACTATTTAAACCTAACTTTTTTCTTACAATGTAGGTGAAGATGTACAATGCCTCAAGGAGTTTCCAAAAAATCAGGTTTTAAACAATTTACAGTATATATTGTGACTATGAATTTAAGCATCATTTTATAGTTCTTATTATTTGGATTCTGAGTAATTGCATTACCTTTTAAATTTTGTTAAGGTAACCTAAACCAAAATGATTGTGTCGAATGTGGATATTGTGTAATGCGTTACATGAAAAGGAGATTGTCTTGGATGAAGATCTACCATTGGAGAAAAATGTATTATTTCTTCTTTATGGAATGGGTTGACATAGTTTCTTGCATTAAATGTTTAACTCACACATTTCTAGGATTATTGTTAAATATGAACTAAAATTATTAATATATATATATATATATATATTTTTAAATATTAGTTTACATGATGTGAAACACTAGTATTATAATCATTCGATGAAGTTAGAAGTGAATGAAGCGTCTACTCCTATGTGGGTGCCTAAGGTTATGTATGTTGGAATTGGAATATGAATTTGCGGATTGTATTTAGATGTTTATGGATACATTTAGTTGAAGTTGGTATGTTAAACATGTCTCAAATTTGAATTTCTAGATTTAGTGGTTAAAACTTTATTTTGGTCGATTCATGTTGGATTTTGTAAATACATTTATTACTTTAGATAATATCCGAAGTAAAAACCTACGACAGTAAAGTAATAACTAAAAAATACTACAACGATTTGAAATTTTCCTAAAGTAAGAACTTAAATTATTAAGAAATATAAATAAAAGCCAAATTTGTGAAGTCATATATCATAAATTACTTCAGAAATCCATATAAAATGTGAAACCATTTATAATTAATTACTTTGATATGTTTACAAAATCAACTAAATGAACGTATTTACTCCATAATCGATCCAATTCAATTGGTTTTGCCTTTGTGGACTAGCCAAATACTTCGCTATTTTAATGGATACAATTTTAGTTATCATGTGAAGTAAAATAATATATATTACTTCACATCCATTTACTTTGATAATAGACTATTTATTACATTAAATAATATCCGAAGTAAAAACCTGAAATTCACATAGTGATTGATTTCATAATTACTTCATCCCAATATGTATGAGATATTTTTGACAGTGTTATTAGGTCAAGTTTATTTAAGTAAGACAACAAAGTTTGCGTTCAGCTACTCAATTTGTTCACTTGTGTGAACATGAGAGACGATGTTGTATTCCATTGTGATGCATTTTGTGTCGCCCCGACTTTTCTTTTTAAAAGATAAAATAAGGTGCTTCGACTTTAGGCTATGTTTTGAGTTTATAAAGTTGACACCTAAATTTCCTCGAAAATTAGGGATACATCTTGCATAGTTAAATGTATTTTAAAATTTCTGTTTGATAGTTCATAATTTGGTTACAATCGGGAAATAACTTTTGCGCTTATTCCTACATGTTTGTAATAGCGACGGTTTCTACTTTAATTTTTTTTGCCTAAATTTTAAAATATTGTTTTACACTTTTAAAAATTACTCCATTAAGGTATTGAAATTTAATAAAGGAGGAGAATATATATATATATATATATATATATATATATATATATATATATATATATATATATATATATATATATATATATATATATAGATAAATAAATAATATTTAAAACAAATTTATTAATATATATAATATAAAACAATTTTTTTATTTTATGTAAAATTATTATTATATATTATTGTAGATACTAAATTCAACTCTCTCAATTTATAAAATTTAAAATAATTATTTTGAATAAATATTATATTCATAAATTCAAAATAAATAAAATAAAGGCCATAATAAAATAATTGTTAGGAATACATTTTTAATTCACTAATCCTAAATTAATTAAAAATTTAGGGCTCAAATAAATTAAATAATTATTTGGGATAAATTTTATACCCACTAATCCTAAAAGAATTAAATAAAAACCCACAATACATAAAAAAAAAAATATAAGGCAAAAGGAAATTGTATGTCTATTAATTCATTTGATGTATTTTTGTAGATTAAAATAAAAGCCAAAAGGATGAAAGAAATAATCAAATTCAAACAAGTCTTTATGGCTAAAAATTGATTGTGATTAAGTGCATCTGAAACCAAGGAAGAAAGTTGTAGTAGGTTGGACGATCATCGAGTGAATCATCTGGTCATCATCCAACGAACGTCAGCCCATCGCGTCACCCGCTACAACAAAAGTGAGATGCTTTCACACCTCAGTAGATCAATAGACAAAATGTTAACGCTTCTCACGTGGAGCACTCGTCGCTTATGAAACACGAACGGAGCTCAATGGACCGCGCCCAATGCGCACTCGCAGCCTGGGTCATTTTCTTCATCCCGACACATAAATACATGTCAAAATCTTTGATTTTTCAAAGATTCGAACTTCGTGATTATTGTACTAAACGATGAAATTCAAAAGCTGAAATGACCACCATCGTAGCTCGTCATACTTGTCAAAGGGATATAATTCAGCCAAGCAAGTGGCAAAGCCATCATGGCTTTTTGTCCAAATTCAGCCCACTTGGGCGAACAACCAACTTAGGCAGACTATAAAAGGAACCTTATGGCCATGATGCACAACAATAACCCAATCACAAGCCATAAATTAATCCACCGTTAAAAAATTTCAAGCTTTTAAGGTTTTCTATAAATCTTGTACAAAGTTTCAAAGCTCGATTCTAGTTCAACCAAATATTTCAATAAGAGTTTAGGAGTATTCTCCAACTCACTGTAAGCTATCACTAATGATGTGATTCATGTTATGAATAAAAATTGAAATTTTCACATTTCAATTTATGTGTTCTTAAAATTTCGCGATCTTTTAAATTCTTGATTTGAACTTGATCCTAAGATCATTTATGAACTTTCTATTGAATCCAATTGAGTCAATTTATCCTAAATAAGAAAAGCCCAAATTTTCTCCTTCAACTTTAACTCGCATACCACTCACGGCAAAAAAGATCCAAATCTCGCACTGCAGACCACTAATCGAGAAAGTGAAGAACTTAATTTCCGGCTCGGTAACAAAGAAACTTACATATGATGGGAGAATTGAGTTGGTTAAAAGCGTGGCAATTGGAATCATCGGTTACTGGTCGCATCAACTTGTGCTCCCGAAGAAGGTAATGAAAAAATTTGACGTGCTAATGAGAAACTTTATTTGGGGAAGCAGCGGGAGAGGCAGGAAGAAGGTTAAGTGGGCCGTACTTTGCAAACCAAATGAAGAAGGCATCATAGGGCTCAAGAACTATGTTGAATTGAAAAAAGCGTTGACTTATAAGCACATATGGGCCATCGAGAGCAAACAAGAATTACTCTAGGTCAAGTGGGTCCACATCCGATTTATGAAACACGAATCAAAAGTTTGGACATCAAAATAACTGAAGGTATGAGATGGTCGTTAAAGAAAATCCTTAAGATAAAAAACAATATTGCATGACTTTTTGACATTAACCGAGAGACGGTAGAAACACACTATTTTAGCATGATCCCTAGTATGAGGACCAACCGCTAATCAATAAAGACGAATTCAGAAACGTGAGGATTAGACGGGACTGCCTAGCTGCCAAGGTTAGAGACATTAAAGACGAGTTATAGAATTTGCTCCTTAGACGAATACCGGTGGGGTGGCACATTCTAGAACATATCAATAACATCCAATTCAACGAAAGAAAGATGTACACCGATGGAAAACCGAGGAAAACAGGAAGATGCTTTAAAGCAAAGTGTGGAACACTATCCGAGAGAAGGAGCAAATAATAGATTGGACTAATCTGGTCTGGTCGTCAAAGGTTATCCCGAGACACCAATTCATCATATGGCTTGTATTTCGGGAAAGGCTAAACACAAGATATCGCGTTAGGAAGTACATGGAAATTCCAGATTCAAGTTGTCTGCTGTGTGAAGGGTCGGGAACTGTTCATTTGCCTCGAAACTTTGTAATTAATTTGCAATAAATATGGAGATGACCAGATTCCTGAGAGACTGGAAAGAAATAAATGAGGTGTCTGTGAAGAAAGCGAAGGCCACAAAGTTTAAGTAAAATATTTTCAAATGCGGATTCGGCTCAACAATTTACAACATTTAGAGGGAGAGAAAAACGAGGGCATTCTCGAGAAATCAAAGAAGTCTGGAGCAGACCTGAAATGATATTGTAATTGATTGTAGCGTGAACATCCAGGCATGGAGAAAAGCCCCGAAAAACGAACAGAATTAGAACCTCTATAGGAACTGGAATGTATCATATCAGGAAGTCACCAAAGACGCTGTTTTTTAGCGAGATAAACGCAATTTAAATTTGTTTGTAATTCTGATTATTGTTTGTAATTTATTTGTTTTTAGACCGTAACGAACTTAATTTTTCTAAGTTTGTCTAGAAAAATACAGAAACTCATTTTTTTTTCCATTTTGGAAATTTTTAATAAAATGACGTTATGTCGTTTTTTTCAAAAACAAAATTTTAACTCAAGAACAACACCAATAAGATTCGTAATCGCTTCTAAATGATAATAAGAGCTTTTTAAAATCAATTTTGAGGCTAATAAAACATGTTTGTCTGAACTTAAGATTTAAAAAATCAAAAATAAATTTATGAATTTCAGTTTTGAAAAAAAAATTTACTTTATGTCGGAGCTTCGTTGAGGTCCTTACATGTTGATTGACTACTCTGGAAAATCCCAAATAAGTTTTAAATGGGGAGATGAAGTTTCCCGTACTTTCGGAATTGCGATCAAGGCCTTATAGCCAAAGACCAGTTTTGGTCATTGTTGAAGGTTAAAGATGACTCCAACTCGACCAAAACCCGACCTCCCATGTCCGAGTCATCCACGCCCGCCCGATTTAATACACGCGGCTCATCCCACTTTTACCAGATGCTGGACCGTGTTGACCTCGGTCCGAATCACGTTCAAACTGAACCAAGCCAAACCTCTCCAAATAAAATACATTTTAATATCTTAAATATTAAAATGTTTGGACAAATAGAAGGAGAAAAAGGTCCATCCAAACATGGAGGAAATTTTGATCCCAGACAATTAAAGTATGAAAATAATATAACATACATCATATCGGTTGTATACAAAAAAGAATTCATTATTCTTTAAAGAACTTAGTTTAAAAGGATAATAAACAAAAGATAATACAAAGAGATTAATTGATTCATTTGTAAATTAGTTGAAATACCTTTTCAAATTATATTCAACATTGTAAACAAATAAAATAAAAATAATTATAAGCCTACAAATTAAATGATTATAGATCTTTTAACACATCCTAATAAAGATTACAAAAATGACTACATGTAATATTGCATTTTCGTGTTATAACATTTTATGACTAATTTTGTTAATAATTTACATATAATCGGGTAAATAATAGTAATTATATCTTTAACCACAAGATTTTCTATACCTGGAAAGTAGCTTTTGAATCCTAATATGATTTTGTCAATTATTTTGTGAAAGACATTTTAGGTGATTAGTTTTACAATTAACAAAGAAAATATGACTAGATTATTATCCCTATTTTTTTTAGGAACATAAACATTTCTAGTAAATAAATATAAAAGTTGAATTTTAAGCAACTAGATGATTTTATACATTTTAATTTGGATATATAAATATTTATTGTGCACAAAAATCAAATTAAAAAAAAACTAAAACATTTTTTTTAATTAAATTTAGAAAGTTCTTAATGAAAACCTACCCAATTTATAAATTTTAAAATAATTATTTAAAATAAATTAAATTAAAATAATTAAAATTAATGCTAAAAAATAAGATTAAATAAGTAATGGAATTAATTATTGTAATAAATAAATCTCAATTAATTAAATAGTAATGATAGGGTCACAAAATATACAAATGAGGCAGCAAATCACATTTTAAATAGGTAGGTATCGTTTTATCCTCCTATATTTTAAAATGTAAATGTCACCAACAAATTAAATAATATTTTTCTTCAATTTTTATTATTAAAAAATAATTAATAATTTCTCTTTTTAAACTTTTATTTAATATTAATTTTTTAAAATTATTTTACATGTTATTATAAACACATTTAAATTATTTCTCTCTTAATAATTTTTTAATAATAAAAATAACTCAAATTAAAATAAATAATAGTTAATTATATTATATTTAATTAAAAATACTTTGATTAATTTCCTATTTTATGATAATAAATTGCACAATCTAATGGTAAACATAAACATTCAACCTACCTTAATTTAAAATAAAATTTTGTATTTTTTTAATTCAAAATAACCCAAAAGAGAAATTAAAACCAAATTAAGGGCTAATTATTGTGATAATTAAACTTTAATTAAGAAAATTATTCAAAATTTTAAAAATAATTTAAGGATAAAATATTTTATTTATTTTACTCAAATTAAACCTAAGAAGGGTTAAAATAATTTAATTATGATTTAAACATAAATTATATGTAATTTATGACTTAAAATAATTAAAAAATACCCCAAAATACACAAAAAATAAAAATAATAAACATAGTTTTTATTATGTTTCCAAAAATATTTTTTGTGTGCAATTCTTAATGAAGAAAAACGCAAAAAGGGATTAAAATTCGATTTCAAATAACTCTTTTATAAAAAAAATAAACTGATAATCTAGTGTGGCCGAAAATAATAAAATCCATTACAACTGGAACCTCGACCATCAAGTTAGAGCTGGATTTTCATCCAGCACCTAGAAATCGTCCATGCAGCTAGCTATAGCCAAGCGAACGCGCGTCCGGGTCCATAATAGATATACTAACGGGTCGTTAACCCCGTTAGCCCGATCTCCCAAACGCGGACGGACCTCCAACGGAACGCCTAACGGCGCATTCACTAATCAAAATGACATTATTTTGACCCGTCTTCCTCGCCAATGCAGGGGATCGACGGAATCGCGATCGATCACCAACGATTCTTCTAGAAGATCTAACTCATCCGATAATCGACCTTATCCCTAAATCTATTAATCTTATATTCCCCTAGAACTAGGTTGCCAAGATAAGATAAAAAATTAGGGATAAGAACTCCGGTAATTTGAAGTCAAATTCATCCAACACAACCGACCTAGTTTGGTATAAATAGCCTCTAGGTGATTCTCTTCCAATCCATCAAACTATAATCACATATCACTAACCAAAATTAAAGAATCAAGATTCCGGCAAGAACTGATTTTTTGTAAAATCCTCTCCGGCGATCAAAGTTTTGATCTAGGCTTTAAGAAAGCTTATAACACTTCATTGGAGTGTTCTCCAACTACTGGTAAGCTTCCAGATCTGTTGTAATTCAAATTGTGATTGAAAATTGAAATTTTTTTTTCAAGTTTAATCGTGTTGATTTGTTTTAGGGTTCAATTGTGTGTTTTTTTAGAATCACTCCCTAGATGATATATGAACTTTCTGTTGAAAGAGATTCAATCGAATCAACCTAAATTGAAAAAATCCAATTTTAATTTCAAAATCTGGATATTTTGAATTTGATGTTCTTAACATTTTAAGCTTGAATTTTGATTCAATTAGTTACTAAACATGTTTGTAAACATGTTAGGATGAATTTCAGATCATTATAATAACATCTCGATCATGTTTTTGATCCAACTAAAATTAAAAAAAAAGATTTGAATTTTGATTTCAAAAATTGTTACAGAGCTTGAATGATGTTTTTGTTTTGGTTGTGTTCGACTATGTTCATCATTTCAAAACTAATGGAATAAGTATTAGGCTTTGAGATGACCTAATTCAAAACATCCTAAATTTTAACCTAAAAACGGTTTTGAGAAATTGATCTTTGTATAGATCGATTGATCATGATTTAGGTTAGGGTTTTTAATCCCCATAATCATATGAGTTGATTGCAACATACAGATCATGATTCCATGATCTGTATCAAAAGATATATGACCTGTAATTCTTGACCAATTCAAGAACACTCGATCTTCTTAGACCAAGGCAAAGGACCGATGTTCTTAGCTTGGGACCGAGAACAAGGATCGAGGATCTTAGCCTAGGACTGAGAAATTCGACCGAGGATGCTTGGTCCGAACCGAGACTAAGGACCAAGAAATTCGATCTAGGGCCGAGACCAAGGACCTAGAAATTCGATCTAGGGCCGAGACCAAGGACCGATGTTCTTGATCTTAGGACCAATGAAGTCTATCAAGGATCTTAGCCTCGGACCGAGAAACTTGACCCAAGACCGAGTTTCTCCGGTCCTTCAACTAAGACTCCCGATCCTCGGCCGAGACCACCCTTAGTCTAGATCGAGCCTCTTCGGTCTCCGATTGATGAAAACGAACCCAAACTCTAGGACTCCGGTCCTAAGGCTTGTTTGGTTCCACTTTTCAAAACCCTAAATTATTTTTGTAATTTTGAAACCCTAATTCATTTTAAATAATCCCGAGGTATGAAAATGATTTCAAAATATTTTAGGGATGTTTCCCAAATAAATATTTTGTCTAAGGCCCCGTTTTATGTTTATTTCTAAACCCTAACTTCCATTTCTTGATATATTTCAGGATTTTTTATGTAACTCGTACTACACGCAATCATAGGTATGCCCGTTTAATAATTTTGTACAATTATTTAAATATTCCAAACCTACCTTGTTTAGGACCCCCGGACCCATAATCCGACAAATTATGTTATAAATAAATCTTTTACTAGCCAGACCTTTGAAAAATAAAACCGTTTTTAACGGTCACAAAGAACATAGCGCGAAAGCCTTTCCCAAATGTAACTAAAAAATGAACCCTTTATGGAAACTCTGGTGTTTCTCACGTTTTTACACGTACCCCAAAACGATTTATTTTTAAATCTTAAAACCAAGCGCCAAAGCTACATTTTTTGTAAAAATAATTTTCTTAAATAATGTTTATTTAAAAGAGATTTTTGGCGTGTAAACCGAGGCTATATTTTTATACCTTTGACTAGTTCAATCCGGTCTAACTTAAATTACCGATGAACTGGATGTAGGAATCGGTACCGTGGTAACGGAAAAATCTGGCCGTGCACTACTTAAAGAGTACCAATGAAATAATCTTATCAATAAAACATAAATTCAAATATTGTTCAAAAGTATATCATAATATCTAATTTTACAAAATTAAATAACATAATATAATCAACAAATTATCTTTAATCATCACACAATAGTAATTTTCAAATTTTCACGAGTCTTCTATAGTCAACCCATTGACATTGAAAACTTCATATTTACCGGACAATTTAGAAACAATATATAATTTAGAGTAAAAATAATTGTCTAATATATATATATATATCAAATTTAAATAAATAAATATATATATATATATTATTTTTTTTATTTATTCATTCATAATGTTACTATTCTAAAAAAAATATAATATATATTTTTAAACATATATATTTATATCTTTTATTATTTAATTTATTTATTCTCTATTATTATTTTCAAAAAACTTTAAATAAATATATTAAAATATATATATATATATATATATATAAACATATATTTAGAAATTAATAGAGAAATAAAGAAATAATTAATGAAAAAATAGAAAAAATGTAAATAGTGAAAAAGAGAGAAATTATTAATGGATATAAAGGAGAAAAATAAATATTTTAAATTATATTTAGTCAGCAAGTCTAATCCGCATTTCACGTTATTCGATAGGCTTTCGCTAAAAATATTTTGCTCCCTTATAATTACTTTTAAATAAAATAATGGCCAAGGAAAATAAATTGAGATAAATTTTGTATTCATTTTATCTCAAAATAATTTTAAGGAGTCAAAAGAAATTAAAATAAATAATTTAGAATGAATGTTGTATTTATTATAACCAAATAAATTATTAAAACCCCCAAAATATATAAAAAAAATTAAATAGGAAAATAAATGATATATTTATTAAAAATATTTGATATATTTTGTAGGTTAAAAATGGAGCAAAAATGATTGAAAATATCAATTTCAAACAAGTTTCATGGCTAGAAAAGGATCAGAATCTACTGTAGCCAAAATTAAGAGAAGTCAGTGCAACAGACCTCACATCCATTGGATGAGCGCTGAAATATTATATCACGCCCAGTAGTTAGCCGTGTCCCCCAATAAACAAAAAAGACACGCGTTCGCAAAGCAGCGAAACAACTAATGTATGCATCAACGTCGTTAGCCCAAACCCTAACGGAATGCGGACGAAACGCCTGAGCGTTCACATTTCAGCCCAAAATGATGCAATTTTGCCTCTGGTTTGTCTTCTTCCTCGTGACGAACAACCATGATGATCGACCAAAACTTTTAATTTTTGAAATGTGAAAGTCGGCCGATAATTAAACCAAACGTCTAATTTGACCTACAACCATAGGCTTCATCATCGCTTATATCGATCAATTGGATAAAGAACAAACAAAATGTCATTAATGACTTTTCACTAAAATTTTATCCACTCAATCGATCAACCGACTTTGTGAGGCTATTAATATATTCCTCTAGTCAAACTGAAACCAATGATTCAATCCCAAGCCCTCAACCAAACTCAAGGAAAATCCGCCATTAAAATTTTCAAGTTTTTTTTGAAAATTTGAATCTTTCTGTAATGTAGTAAAGTTCAGATTTGGGAATTTATAAAGCTTCTAAAAGAGTCTAGGGGTGTTCTCCAACTCATAGTAAACTTCCAATCATACTGTAATTTGATTTACAAGTTCAAATTTATTTTTTTACATTTTAGTTCGACCAGTTTCATATACCGTTTGATTATTTAATTTTTTGATTGGAAAACGATTCTAAGATCATTTATAAGTTTACTAACGAAACAAATCTGAATCAATCGATCTAAATCAAAAGTACCCAAATTTGATTTTGAAAATTTTCAAAATCGGGTTTTTGTTATTGAGTATAGCTTAAGAATAGTAACCCAAAAATCTTCCTAACGCGTTTATAAGGATGTTAGGAATATATTCAAGCCAATTCTAAGCAATCCCGGTCATGTTTGACCAAAAACTAAAAAAATTATATAAAAATAGTAATTCTTAAATTGGTCGAAATGAACAGCTAGTATTCATGTTTTGGTTGCATTCAATCATATGAAAGATAAGGAAGCTATTGGCAAGCTCCTTACGCTTCATTAAACTTTAAAAAATACGTTTTTTACTTCAAAATTGATTGATTTGAATGGAACATCATCTCGATTGAATGATATATCAGGATTATGTTATAAATGATCTTTGGGACCAGGTGAATCTCCCCATACCTTTGAATCAAATAATTATGGTCCCACTCGAAATCATTAAACCTTTAGTTTGATGTTCTTGACGACCGATTGATGGCTTGACTAAGGTTTTATTTCTGACCAAGAAAATCAAACCCTCCCCTATACCCGACCAAGGAATTTTGCACCAAACCGAGAGCTCCCCGCACATCGACCATAGATTTCTATCTCCGGTCAAGGATTCCTAGTCTAGGACCGAGAGCTCCTCGCACCTTGAACGAGGAATCTCACACTTAACTAAGAATCCCTAGACTAGGACCGAGATCTCCCTACACCTCAACTAATGATTCTTCATACAAAACCAAGGATCCGTAGCCTATGACCGAGAGCCTCCGCACCTCAACCAAGGATTTCCCACATCCGACCGGGAGGTCTCGACCCAAACTGAGGGTTTTAGCCTGAGACCGAAAGATCGACACACTAGAACGAAAGAATCAGTCCTAAAGCCTATTTGATTGGGATTTTAAAATTTCAAGAATTATTTTTTTAATTTGGAGCCCCAAACTATTTTCTAAAAATAAAAAAAAAATAAAAAAATTTTAAAATATTCTTAGAATACTTTCATAAAAATATTTTGATAAGGGTCTATTTGAGACTTATTTTTAGATAATAATACCTTAAAACTGATATTTTTTAGGTACTTTCCTCAACAATCATCGACATCAATCGAAGGTACCAGCATTTAAATATTATTATACAATTTTAAATGCAAGAAAAACTTGTGCATGTCTAGGACTTGAAAAATTATTGGTCAAATAAAATTATTTTTTTTAAAAACAAGATTTTATAAAGTAGAGGTCTTCTTTAACGGGTACAATGTTGAAGTGTTCATTGTCATTACGGTTGGGTTTTAACTTCTAAGTAAGTAACGGGTTAGGGTTTCTATTATGAAAATAGGTTAGGGGTATACATGAGTTTTTTAGTATTTTCTCTTAATGGATAGAAAGGTGGAGA
This sequence comes from Impatiens glandulifera, assembly GCF_907164915.1. NCBI lineage: Eukaryota > Viridiplantae > Streptophyta > Magnoliopsida > Ericales > Balsaminaceae > Impatiens > Impatiens glandulifera. The sequence goes on from NC_061865.1 coordinate 24,136,714, forward strand.
GGGTGAATATATCTAGTGTTTTTCTATTTCCTTCTTAGTTTTTGGATGATCTAGATCGAGATTAAGAGAGCTTTTGATTGTGGTATATCCCAATCATTCCTAAGGTAATCGTCATAGACAATTTCAAAACTAATTTGTCATATATTTGATTTCTAAGAAGTTTTTGGCTTTGCTGGTTCTAAAAACTCAACATTGGTATCCGAGTAGTGTTGATTTGTTACGTGTTTTAACATTGAATTAGAGTGCTCTATTGGTCACTCAATAAAATTCAAAGTGGAGATCAATATGTTTCTTTGTTGGGGTTTTCGTCGGTTATTAAGACGGTAATAATGGAGAAATCTAGACTTCATATGGTGAGTCTGAATGGTACAAACTATAGGCAATGGAAATTGATGATTAGTGATCTATTAATTTCAGATGATTTGCTTGAAGTAGTTGAAAATGAGGGTGTTAGACTTGAGAGTACAAAAGATGTTGATTTGTAAGAAAGGCATGTAACTTTATTCGTTCGTGGGTTGGTGTAAATATAATGCACCATGTTAAGAACGTGACTACGTCATATGGTGTGTAAAGAAAACTTGAAGCTCTCTAAGCTGGGAGGTTAATAGAGAATAAAGCCACACTGATACGGAGGTTGATGAACCTTAAGTACATTGATAATAAATCAATTGTTGAGAACTTGAATGAATTTCAAAACATTTTTAATCAGCTGAGTAGTATGAAAATAAATTTTGATGATGAGGTGCAAGCACTTTTAGTCCTTGGCTATTTACCTACGAGTTGGGAGACACTTAATATCACTCTCAACAGCTCACACCAAATGGTAAAGTCAACTTGGCATTTGTCACAAGTTCCTTACTTGATGAGGAAAATTGAAAGGGGGATAAACCCTCTAAGTCTGATAGGCTAATGAGTGATAGAGGAAGATCAAACAATAATAGAAGTGGTTTGAGTAGGGTCAAGTCTAGAGCTCCGAAGAAGCATGATTATTATCATTATTGTTGCAAAATTGGTCATTAGAGAAATGAAAGCTGGAAATTTTAAAAAGTAAAGGGTACGATGAAGCCTAGAGAAAATAATGAAGATAGTGCAGATACTTCTGCTTATGCTTTGGATGGTGAGCTGACATATGCTTCTAAATGTCAACACTCTTGTCTTAGCACGTCTCCAAATGAAATAGAATGTATTATTGATACATGTTATCCATTCCATATTACTCCATACAAAGGTTACTTCTAGTCCCACAACGTTGACGATCACAATGAGGTTTGCATGGGTAATAGTGGTGTGTCCAATATAGTTGGTCTTGGTGATATAAGATTTGAGACAAACATGAGTTGTTACCTCACTTTGAGAGATGTCCATGACTTCAGAATGAATTTTATTTCTGTAGGTAAGCTCGATGATGGAGGTTACCATAATGTTTTCAATGGTGGATCATGGAAGCTAAGAAAGAGTTTCTTGGTTGTTACACGTGGTAAGAAATGTTGTTCCTTATACAATACAAATTTGAAATTGTCTATAATGCTGCGTATTTTATCGTGATGGAGTCATCCTATGAGTTGTGGCACAAGAAACTAGGTCACATTAGTAAAAAAGGGTTAAATATTTTTATCAAGAGGAATGAGTTTCCAAATCTCAAGGATGTTTATCTTAAAAGTTGTGAGCATTGTCTAAAGGGTAAGCAACATAGAGTCTCCTTTAGTAAGTCAAAGGTGGAACTGAAAAAGAATGTCCTTGAGTTGGTCCATATATTTGTATGTGGTACTATTAAGATTAAACACATATGTGGTGCTTATTATTTTATAAACTTCATAGACGATGCATTTAGGAAGGTTTGAGTCTATTATATAAAGTCCAAGAATGAGGTTGCAGCAAGGTTTGAGGTCTTTCACAAACTTGTTGAAAGAGAAATAGTTAGGAAACTGATGAGGGTGCAGTCATATAATGGGGGAGAGTACATATGCTCATTTGATGATTATTTCAAAGAGCATATTATTCGATATGAACAGACTATGCTCAAGACTCCACGACAAAATGGAGTGGTAGAGAGGATGAACATAACAATATTATAACGGATGAGGAGTATGTTTTCCCATGCTAGGTTGGCTAAGTATTTCTAGATAAAGCCATGAGAAATGTAGTGTATGTGATCAATTGTTCTCCCTCCAAGCCAATGAATAATAAGTGTGCAGAAAGCGTTAAGTCATGGAAATATGTTAGTTATGACTATTTACGTGTTTTTGGTTTCAAAGCCTTTGTGCATGTTCTAAAAGATGAGAGGTCTAAGATAAATACAAAAACCAAGAAATACATATTTTTGGGTTATGGTGATGAATAATGGGGATACAAGTGTTATGACCTAGTGGATAAGAAGCTTTTGAGAAGTCGATATGTGGTATTCCTTGAAGATGAGACTGTTGAGAATTTTGAAGATGGAGACAAACTTGATGCGCACATATGTGATATTCCTAGCCTTGAGTTGTCTCATGATGTTGAGAAGACAAGGACACATGTAGCTTTAAACTCAAATAGTGATGATGATGTTCCTTAGCGTCAAGTTGTAGGCCATGAAAATAATATAGAAGTTGATCTTGGTGATAATACTGAGGCTGACTTTAAAGTTTGACGAGAAGATAGAAATCAACCAGATGAACAAACAGAGGTATTTAGGAGGTCTAATAGGTAGAAAAGATCAAGTTCTAAGTACTCAACTACAGAGTATATCTTTCTAACTAATTGTGGGGAGTCTGTATACTATAAGGAGGCTCTCGAGAATACTCAAAAGAAAGAATGACTAGCTTTCATGGACAAGAGATGAAATCATTGTTGGAAAATGGCACATATGAAATAGTGGAGAGACCAAAGAACATAAAAGTATTACAAAATAAATAGGTGTACAAGATCAAGCAAGAGAGTAATGATAGCAAGCCAAGATACAAAGATGGGCTGGTTGTCAAAGGTTTTGGCCAGAGGCATGGAATTGATTATGATGATATTTTTTCACCAGTAGTGAAGATGACTTCCATCCGAGTGATGATAGTTCTAATTACTTGTATGGATCTTGATGTTGAATAGTTTGATGTCAAGATTGTATTTCTCTATGGTGATTTGGATGAAGATGTTTATTTGGAGTACCCTAAAGGTTACAATATGAAATGTGAGGAAAACAAGTTATGCAATCTTGTCAAAAGTATGTACGGTTTGAAGCAAGAACCAATGCAGTGATATCTTATATTTGAGTCGTTCATGACCATCCATGGGTACGTGAAGATGTCTATAGATCATTGTGTCTTTGTGCAAAAGTTTGTTTCTAATGATTTTATTATACTTCTCCTATTTATTGATGACATGGTGATTGTAGGGAGAGACAAACTCAAGATTGCCAAGTTGAAAAAGGATTGACCAAGTCTTTTAAGATAAAAGACTTGGTCAAGCAAGACAAATTCTTGGAATGTAGGTCATTCATGATCCGGTGAAGAAAATGCTATGGCTATCTCAAGAGAGAGATATTGAGAAGATTCTAAAAAGATTATATATGGATAAGTAAAAACCACTTTCTTATCCATTGGCTACACACTTGAAAATAAACAAGTCAATGTCTCTCAAGGATGAAGGGGAAAGACAAGAAATGTGCAAGGTTCCATATTCTTTAAAAATAGGCAATCTAATGTATGCAATGATCTGTACAAGACCGAATATAGCTCATGCGGTTGGAGTAGTTAGTCATTTCCTTTCAAATCCCAGTAAGGCACACTAGGAAGCAGTTATGTGGATAATGAGATATCTTTGAGGGACCTCCAAGTATGCTTTGTGTTATGGTACTAGAAAGCCACATGTTGAAGGATTTTCTAATTCAGATGTGAGTGGTGATATTGACACAATGAGATTTTTAAGGAGGAGGAGTTGTATCATGACAGTCTCATATATAGAAAAGTGTTATTTGTCTACTAAAGATGCTGAATATATTGTCAATACTAAATGTTGTAAGGAAATGAGATGAATGAAGGAATTATTTAAGGTAGCATGTATAGAACAAGAAAGGATGGTGGTGTTAATGACTCGCAAAGTGCTATACATGTGAGTAAGAATCCAAGTTTTCATTCACGTTCAAAATACATTAAAACAAGGTATCATTGGATCCTTGAAATCTTCAAGAAGAAGGAGTTATACTTGGAGAATGTGCATACGAATGAGAATGAGTCAGATATGACGACAAAGGGCTTACCAAGGGGCAAGCATGAGATATGTTCTGCCAAAGCTGGAATGGTACTAGTAGGGGCGTCACGATGATGAATGTTGATAACAACATTCTTCTATGCTCGGAAGGGGGAGAATTGTTGAAGTGTTAACTACCATTGCGGTCGGGTTTTAATTTATGAGTAAGTAAATGGGTCAGGGTTTTTTATTATGAAAATAGGTTATGGGTATAAATACTTTTTTTAGTATTTTCTCTTAATGGATAAAAAGGTGGAGAGGGTGAATAGATATAGGTTTTTTTTCTAGTTCCAAGTTCCTTTTTGTTCTTTGGCTGATCTAGAGCGATGTTAGGGGAGCTTTTGATTTTAGTGTATCCCAATCATTCCTAGGATAATCACTTCTTTTATTTGAGTGGTAGGGTATGTATGTTTCTACTCTTGACATTTTTTATTTAGATAAACTTATCACTGCTATGGACGTATGTCGATTTTAACCGAACTACGTATAATGTGTTGTTATTCTTTTTACTATTTCAGTTTTAGTAAATTTGTTGTTCGTCATAAACGATTTCAGAACTGATTTTTCACATGTTTGATTTCTAAGAAGATCCGTGGTTTTGTTGATGCAAAACCCAACATACAAAGGATATCATGCGGAAACTCTTTCTCGAGTATCACCAAACACCGAATTCAAATCATCTTTGGTCAAATATATGTTTGTCTATGTATACAAAATATTTTTATTGCTTTCAAATTAAAATTAGTTGGCGACTTTTTCATCAAATAAATAATCTTTTTAATTAATTATTTTTAATTAATTTAAAAATACAATTTTTTTTTAATGGAATGATGATTTGATTATTCTAAAGTCTAAAAGATTATTTAAAATTTGATCAAAAATTAATTATTGTGATAATTAATTTTTAAATGTCGAGACGTATTTCTATAAATCTATTAAAATATTTTTTTTATTAAAAATAATTCTCGACACGTAAATCAATGTTAGAATTTCTCAAACCTCGAGCTTTTCCGGGAAAAAGAGATTTACATGTATTATAATAGGTATTTAACTTTTTTAATAAGAAGATAATTGTCATTTATTTCAAATAAGAATCAAGTTATTAAGGTATTTCAAGTGACAAAGTCGATGTCTAAAACATCAAATGTTACGTATACGATTCTCACTTATAACATGTTAGGTTGAAACACTTATAACAGGTTAGGTTGAAATGAAAGTAGTTATGATTGTGGGGTCACCCTAACTTATTTATTAAAACCAATTAAATTATTTACAAATATTAGTAGAGACGATTTAACAATAATCATAACAATAATTAAAGAAATAGAACAAATTGAACGTTATTAGAGGTCAATTGTGGAAGTGTGGTTAGTGAGTTGTGTATTGATTAAATGCTTGGTCATATAGGATGCACTCGGTCGAGTTGTCTGGAGGTCGTGAAGTAAGACAACTTAGGATACCCTAAAAACTGTAAACCAAAGTCATTGCTCCAACTCACTCCTATTTCTTAACTTTTTCTATATTTTCTTCAAGATGGCGACGAAGATGATAGCATGATGATGGAAGGAGGGCATGGTGGTCAAATTGGGTGATGTAGGATTTGAATAATTAAGAATAAAGATGCAATAGTAGCTGTGTGTGATAAGATAGACCTCTAGAGACCGAACCAAATAAATGGGCAAATTTAACTTCTTCTTAAATTGATTAATTATATTTAACAATACAAATTTTCTAAGATATGTTTATGAGCATAATACACATTATTATTATTATTATTATTATTATTAACTGAATTTATTTTCTTAGTTGGTTATAATGACACGTGAGTCATTTATTTTTATTGAAAATTGAATATAAAATCTATTATTTTTATGTGAGCTATTTTGACATTTAAACTATCTTAATTTATAAAATGATATTATTATAATTTTTAATTTAATTTAAAATATACAAAATAAGTAAAAAAAATTGGAAACCAATTTGCTTTTATATTATAATATAATATAGTATAGGATGTTTGTTCATCCCAATCTCAGAGTCATTTTTTTCCTTGCACATTCATCAAAATAGTGGTCAATTTAAAAAACTTTTTTTTATAAAGATCTTTAGATGATAAATTATATATTATTTTTATTTTTGTTAAATATTTGAATCTTAACTTTGTAAATCATCTTAAGTAAACATACATATACTTATAAATTTGTTTCAAGTTTTCTTTCAAACTCATGTTCATATTTAAACTCCAAATCAATACATGTTTCTAAATAATTAGATTTAATATTTGATTGGATGTGGAATTTTCGCACAGTCAAGAAAAAGGGTAATGGGTAAGAATTAAACTTGCGATGAATTCTTGGCATGAATCGTGTGCATCTTCATACGTAAAACAAATTATTATTTATTTATAAATATTTTAGAGGAAATTAATATTATTTTAGGTCATACATTTTGCTTTACATTCTTTACACTAGCATGTATCCCGTGAATTTGCACGGGTAATAATATAAAAAATTGTGAAAAAAATATTACGGTAAAAATGTGATAGCATTTTTAATTTTATTTTTAATCGTTTTAAGTTTATTGGCGGGTCAACCCACAATCCGACTCAAGTATCTATTTACTCTCACATTGCAGAACAATCTTTAAAACAATTGATACAGTTTGATTCCTCAACTCAATTAGTTTGACCTCTAGAGTTCACTTCTTCCCCAAACTACGAGTGAAAGGAAAATGTAAAGACTACCATTAAAGTAGCCTAGACAAGACTTACTATATCCATATGAACTATGTCTCTATCTCTATAAATATGACGGAATTCTTCCATTATTGCTCACTAATAATATTGAAATCTATAGTACAAAGTCAAAAGAGATTTATGATTATTTAAAAACTATTGATGAACCACCGCGTTTATCAAATTTGGTGTTGAATTTAAAATATAAAGTATTATTAGTCTAGTTGGTTGAAGAGTTGTATTTGTTTTGTTAGGTTGTAAGTTCGAACCATACCTATAGCATTTTTAATTTTATTTTTAACCGTTTTAAGTTTATGGGCGGGTCAACCCACAATCCGCTCTCGACCCGTCAATTCGGACACTTTAAAAATTAATCATCATTATATATATATATATATATATTAGTTAGTTAAAAAGTTGAACTTATATTATTAAAATGTCCCACGTTCATCAAATTTGGTGCTGAATTATTTAAAATATAAAGTGTTATTAGCCTAGTTGGTTAAAGGTTGAACATGTTTTGTTAGGTTACAAGTTCGAACCATAGCTATAGCATTTTTAATTTTATTTTTTAACTGTTTTAAGTTTATGGGCGGGTCAACCCACAATCCGACCCAAGTATCAATTTACTCTCACATATATATCCAAATTAACCACAGCTCTGGACCCGGCAATCCGAACACTTTAAAAATTAAGCATCATTATATATAGATTATCTATTTTATTACCACTTCGACAAACCAACCACCAATCACATAATTCACATCTCACATCTCATATCGTGATCTCACACACATATTATCTCTTTTTTCAAATCAACCACCAATCTCAATCGAACTATCATATTATGACCTCACATGTTTCATATTACTCTAATCACACTCGACAAACCAATCATTAATCTCAATCGACATCTAATATCGTGGGCTCACACATTTTCACACTTCGGTCAATCAAAATTTCATTCATATTATTTTTAACCACCGATATCTCCTTTATTATCGGTCTCTTAATCCCCACAAATCTCACCTCTCATCTCATCATTTTTACCCTTATCGCGACCTCTTTTACCACCAATGCCACCAACCGACCTTTTATCTTCTGACTTACATTTTTTCATATTTCTCTTTATCCACTTGAAAAATTACCCACAAATTTCAATCGACATTTAATCTCGTGACCTCACACACTCTTATACTTCGATTAATAAACATCTCATTCAAATATTTTAACCATTAATATCTCATTTGTTACCATCCTCTTTTATATTACCTCAACCTCTTTTATTACCCCCGCTTTGGTAAACCAACCACCAAATCTCAATTGACATCTTATCTCGTGACCTCACACACTTTCACACACCTTTTATTCTCTTCAAACCAACATCAATTCCTCAATCGACCTCTCATCTTGTGACTCACATTTTTTCATACGTCTTTTTGTCTCATCGATAAACAACTCACCAATCACAATCGACCTCTAATCTCATGACTTCGCACACTTTTATATTTTGGTCAATTAATATCTCATTCATATATTTTTAATCACTAATTTTTCATTTATTACCAACCTCTTAAATTATTCCCCACTTTTGGAAACCAACCATCAAATCTCAATTGACATCTCATCTCATCTCATGACCTTACACACACTTTCACACACTTCTTATCCCTCGTCAAACCAAACATCAATCCCCCTAATTAATCTCTCATCTTGTTACTCACACTTTTTCATATGTATTTTTATCCCCTCGACACAAATTTTAATTTTGATCTCTAATCTCGTGACTTCACACATGTTTACACTTGGGTAAATCAACATTTAATTTATATATTTTTAATTGTCGATATATCCTTTTATTACTAGCCTCTTATCCCGACAAATCAATCATAAATCCCTACCTCACATTTAATCATATTTACTCTTATCACGAATTCCTTTACCCCACTTTAACAAATCAACAATCAACATCTCATTCATATATTGTTAACCATTAATATATAATTGGTTAAAAGACCTCTTATATTTATCCTCACTTCGGAAAACTAACTAGCAAATCCCAATTGATATTTCATCTCGTGACCTCACACACCTCTCATCCCCTTGGTAAACCAACCATAAATCTTAGTTGACCTCTTTTGACTCACATTTTTTCATATGCCCCTTTATCCCTCGGCAAACTACCCAATAATCTTAGTTGACCTTTTGCGACTCAAACTTTTTCATACTTCTCTTTATCCCCTCGACAAAGCACCCATCAATTTTAGTCGACCTCTTTTACTTCCACTTCAACAAAACAACAACCAATCTCAATCGATTATACACCTCTTGTACATCCTCAAACCAACCACTAATCCCCCAATTGACCCTAATTTTGTGACTCACAATTTTTCATATGTCTCTTTATCCCCTCATATGCCTTTTTACTCCCTCGACAAACAACCCACTAATCTTAATTGACCTCTTTTTATCCTCACTTCAACAAATTAACAACCAATCCTAATTAATCACATAACTCTTATCCTCACCAAACTAGTCACTAACCATTCCCCCCAATTGACCATCATCTTGTGACTCACACTTTTTCATATGTCTCTTTATCCCCCTCGGTTGACAAATCATCCACCACATGACCTCCATGTTGTGACCTCACACTTTCAAATGTTTGTCAAACCAACCAATAATTCCGACCTCACACTTTCACATGCATCTTGTCCCTTGTTTAAAAGTCATGCCACCGTATATATTATACTCAAGATTGCATTCTTTAACATTGATCTCTCACATATTTATAATACTCACTTTTAAATTGACATTTTTTAGATTTTAACACGGATTTTAAACATGAAATGTGAACATCTTATTTTCTAGATTACTTAAGATTGTTGAAATACTTTTATGTATATATATATATTATATATATATTTTGTATTAATATGTTCGTCAAACAAACCAATAATTCTAACATTACACTTTCACACACCTCTTATCCCTTATTTAAAAGTTGTACCACCATATATTATACTCAAAAATGCATATTTTAATATCGATCTCTCAAATATTTATAATATTCACTTTTAAATTCACATTTTTTTTAAATTCGAACACTACTCTTAAACATTAAATGTGAACACCTTAATCGCTAGATCAATTAAGATTGTTGAAATAATTATATATAATTATATATTTGTATAGATTCACTAGTCTTAAACATAAAATATGAACACCTTAATCGCTATATCATTTAAGATTTTTAAAATTAATTTTATAATTTTGTATATGAATATATATATTTTGTATTTAATATTTATTACCAATTAGTTAATTAGTCGACCTCTTATGACTCACATTTTTTCATATGCCTCTTTGTTGGGTCAAATTATTTTGACTAAAATAAACTAGGGAATAAGTTTATTTAATGCTGACTTTATTTGGACGATTTATGTTAAACTTAGTTGTGAATAAAGTTGAGTGGTCTATTTTTTTGTGCAGGAACAAATATAAGACAGTGCTACCTTAAACGCGGTCTAAAGCAAACTATCTTAGACGTTTTACGTACTTAGACGAGGTCTAACTCTTTCAGATGGAGTCTGAAGGGAAACGTCGTTAGACGGGGTTTAACTCCATCAGACGGAGTCTGAAGGGAAACGTAGTTAGACGAGGTCTAACTCCTTCAGACGTGGTCTAAAGGGATACGTAGATAGACGAGGTCTAACTCCTTTAGATGCAGTTTGAAGAGATATGTAGTTAGACGAGATCTAACTCCTATAGACGTGGTCAGAAGGGAAACGTAGTTAGACGATGTCTAACTCCTCCTTTAGACGCGATCTGAAGGGAAACGTAGTTAGACGAGGTCTAACTCCTTCAGGCGCGGTCTGAAGGCATGCGTAGTTAGACGAGGTCTAACTCCTTCAGAAGTGGCAATGCAAGAGGAGTTGAATCAATTTTAGAGAAATAAATTGTGGCATCTAACTCTAAGGTCGACTGATCAATCGGTTATTGAAACAAGATGGGTTTTTCGAAACAAGCTTAGTGAAGATGGCTTAGTTGTGAGAAACAAATCCTGATTGGTTGCTCAAGGATATAGACAAGAGGAAGAAATTGACTTTGAGGAGTCATTTGCACATGTGGCTAGACTTGAAGCAATTAGAATCTTCTTAGCTTATGCATCTTTAAAGGATTTTAAAGTGTTTCAAATAGATGTGAAAAGTGCATTTTTAAATGGAACTTTAAATGAGGATGTATATGTTGAGCAACCACCTAGATTTCTAGATCATTCATTGTCAAATCATGTGTTTAAACTTGACAAAGTCTTATATGGTCTTAAACAAGCTCCTAGAGCTTGGTATGGAACTCTAACTAAGTTTTTATTTGATCATGAATTTGTTATTGGTAGTGTAGACAAAAATTTATTTATATTTGTTAAAGATTCTCATATTTTGCTTGTTCAAGTCTATATGGATGACATCATATTTGGGTCCACTAACCCCAAATTATGTGAGAAATTTGTCAAGTTGATGCAGGACAAATTCGAGATAAGTATTATGGGAGAATTAACTTTCTTCCTTGGTCTTCAAGTTCGTCAACTTGAAGAAGGAACTTTCATCAACCAAGCCAAATACACCAAAGAATTGTTAAAGAAATTTGGAATGGAAAGTTGCTCGGCTGTAGCTACTCTAATGAGTTCATAGAGCAAGCTTGACAAGGATGAAGATGGCCAGAGTGTGGACATCACCGCCTATAGAGGGATCATTGATTCTTTGCTTTATCTTATTGCGAGTCGGCTATATATCATGTTTGTTGTTGGTGTTTGCGGGAGATTTCAGGCTAATCATAAACAATCTCATTATGTTGTTGTTAAGCAAATTTTGAAATATTTAAACAGAACTCAAAATGTGGGACTGTGGTATCTGTAGGATTCCAGTTTCAATCTAACTAGTTATTTAGATACATACTATGGTGCAAAATTGATCGGAAAAGCACCAGTGAAACTTGCCAATTCCTTGGTGATCGTCTGATCTCTTGGTTCAACAAGAAGTATACGTATGTCGCAACGTCTATAGCTGAATTCAAGTACCTTGTTGCAGAAAGTTGCTACTCTCAACTCTTGTGGGTTCAACAACAGTTAAGGGACTACGACATCAAGGAAGAAGAATCTCTCATTTTCTGCGACAACACCAGCGCTATTGCAATTACATACAACCTGGTGTTGCACTCTCGGACAAAACATATCGAAATCATACACCATTTCATTCGAGAGAATGTCAGTCAGAAGCATATTCGCCTTGAATATGTCCCAACAGATCAGCAAGTGGCAGACGTGTTCACAATGTCACTCCCCGAGACTAAGTTTTCTTACTTTAGAAATATTTTAGGACTTATTGATCTAAATTAAAGTGTTTTAATTATATGTGCATGAATTGAGACGGAATTTGTTGTCTCAACGACTGAACAATATATGTAGACGGAGGTCTTAATTGGTCTGATCTGATCAGTCATCTAAAGGTACTTCGTACTTAGCCGAAAACTTGTTTAAGCAACTTGCAAATTAAGTCTGGTTAGATGTTTACCTGTTATAGAAACGTCTAAGGCGCATGTAGACGTGCATAGAATAGACACCATCTGAACATACGTCTACCCAACTTAGATGCAAGAGATGCGGATGGCATGTTAGACGTTTAACTATGTGTACACTCGGATGATTCATCTTCAACCATAGGACAACTGTCCATCATTTCATAGGCTGTCTATGTATCTTTCCCACTCAGAAATTGAAGAGTCATATATCTAATAACTTGAAGACACATGTCTGTCTCTTAATGTTAAAAATATGAATAAATTTATGAAGGTTGGTTTGTCTTCTCATTCTAAATTTATGATAGATTTGATGATGATTTCTAACTAACGTCTTTTAATTATGATTTTATTGGGAACATGTTTTTCAAATTAAATGACGATTCTTTTTTTAATGATGAGTGTCCATTCATGTGTCAATCTTGATCTACAAAGAAGCATTCATCTTATCCGAAAACACTCAATATCTTCTCGGTGATTATGAACCCTTGCTAAAACTCATGTGATTCTTAGGCTTCTAAACTTCTTAGATCTCCTATTATTCACTAGTAAGTCAAGAAATGGGCTCTCTTGCTCCATCCACTCTTCAAATAAACTTCGATTTTATCTCCACTCTGATCATCCCTGAGATGGTCACAATGTTTGAATCTCTCAAAGCTTCAGGCTTGGAGAAATTTCTTGGAGCTCTTGTCGTAATGCACGAACCTGAAGTTCGCAAATTCTTTAATTTCGGAAGGTTCTACGACAATAGGCTTGTCGTGGCAATTTTTTGAAGAATATGTCTGTTTTTGTGAAGAATCTTTTGCTCGATTCTTCAATCTCCCTTCGGATGGACTATTTGAGTTCCCTACCTCTTCTAATGAGGTAGTATCTGAGATGAGACTTGTCTTCTCAGATACATCTGTTGAAAGGAAGATTGTTCTTGTCGGTTCTCACGGACCGAAGTCTACTCTGAAAGTTGAGTTTTCTCTCCTCAACGATATCATCTCCAAGTCCCTCTTGGCTAAAGGGCGTCTCCAACTCATACTCGAAAAAGGTCTTCGAGATAATGATTTCTATCACCAAGGGAACTACAATCAACTGGTCGAAAATCATTTTCAAAAACATGGTGGAGATGATCTCTTATTAGAGGAGGCCTTCTGGGTATGCCACCCCGCTCAACATGTTTCTTCCTTCCCTTCTCATTAATGTTGGACACGGTTTCCTCATTAAATCTTCCAGAGTCTTGGAGTACCAAAGAGTCATTGATTATGTTCTTAGGGTAGGTAGGCTGAAGCTAATGAGAAGAAATTCGGCACTTCAAGGAGCTAATTAGGACTTTGTCCTTTCAGATGATTTATAAAAAGGGGGAAAGAAGTGGCTGGAGGCCCAGGGGGAATCAAAGGTTGAAAGGGATAGGAAAAGACCCAACTTTTGTAGTTTATGGGCAATCTCTATTAAGTTGTTTATCTTCCTCAAATCTTTTGCTAATATATATATATATATATATATATATATATATATATATATATATATATATATATATAAAATTTTGTTGTTTATTGATTATGTCTTTTTTCCTAATCTTCTAATTAAGTTTGAACATCATCAAAAAAAAGGAAATTATTGGGTCAAATTATTTTGACTAAAATAAACTAGGGAATAAGTTTATTTAATGCTGATTTTCTTTTGATGATCTATGTTAAACTTAGTTGTGAATAAAGTTGAGTGGTCTATTTGTTTTGTGCAGGAACAAATATAAGACAGCGTTACCTTAGACACGATCTAAAGTAAGCATTCTTAGACATCTTACGTAGTTAGATGTGGTTTAACTCCTTCAGACAGAGTCTTAAGAGAAACGTAGTTAGATGATGTCTAACTCCTTCAAACAGAATCTGAAAGGAAACGTAGTTAGACAATGTTTAACTTCTTCAAACGGAATAAAAAAGGAAACATAGTTAGACGATGATTAACTCTTCCAGACGCAGTCTGAAGGGATACGTAGTTAGACGAGGTCTAACACCTTTAGACGCGATCTGAAGATATACATATTTAGACGAGGTCTAACTCCTTCAGACGGGGTCTGAAGGGACACGTAGTTAGACGAGGTCTAACTCCTTCAGACGGGGTCTAAAGGGATACGTAGTTAGACGAGGTCTAACTCCTTTAGACAGGGTCTGAAAGGAAACGTAGTTAGACAAGGTTTAACTCCTTCAGACGAAGTCTAAATGGAAACGTAGTTAGACGAGGTCTGACTCCTTCAGACGCGGTCTGAAGGGATTTGTAGTTAGACAAGGTCTAACTCCTTTAAACGCGGTCTGAAGGGATGCGTAGTTAGACGAGGTCTAACTCCTTCAGACGCGGTCTGAAGGAATGCGTAGTTAGACGAGGTCTAACTCCTTCAGGCGCGGTCTAAAGGGATGCATAGTTAGACGAGGTCTAACTCCTTCAAACGTGGTTTGAAGGGATGCGTATTTAGACGAGATCTAACTCCTTTAGACGCGGTCTGAAGGAGAACGTCTGATGCCTTGATTTAGAAACTATCTAAGTGAAGCATCCATGTACCCACGATTAATTAGTTGCCTGCTCCACTTCCTTCTACTTCAAGTCTGACAAGCCAGATAATTCCATCAATGAATGAACGTCATGCGTGCAAATATTCCTCAACCATATTTCTAGTACAAGACAAGATCAGAGGATATTCAACACACTACTTGTTCAGTACGGCCACAATTTAAACATTTAGAGCTTGTTGTATATCGTACTATAGGTGGTCTTCCAACGGACACAAGTCCCCTGTCCTTAAAAAATATTCGATCGTTGGTGTTTTTCAACTATATATGGAAGCCAAAGGACAACGGTCAAAACACCTTACTGATTCACACATTCGATTCAAGAAAGTTTCTAGAATCAAACATCTATCTTACTATCTAGCTGTGAATACATTGTAATTACATACTGTCTTTTCTAAGAGAAACTTCTGTGTTGTAAGTTGAACAAAGGTTGTTTTGTTCAACAGAGAGTTAGCTAGATCAGTGAGTTGTATTTGTTTCAAAGTATTTTGTGGATATCCTTCTGGTTATGGAAGAAGGGGTGATATATGAGTTTTATCTCCGAACATCCATAAAACTCCTAGTGTTCTTACTTTCTACCATTTTACATTCAGTTGTCTAAAGCTTCAAATCCGACGAACAATTCCTCACTTGAATCTGTTTCAAGAGTTTAGAGATTTGCGAAGAATAGAAACAGATATTAATCCCTCACAAGATTATTATCGAAGAGTTTATCATAAGTTGTTAACAATAGTCAAACCTTAGTCTCTATTGATAACACCAATCCTAACACTCTTTATTCCCTCGACAAACACCCACCAATTTTAGTCGATTTTTTGTGACTCACACTTTTTCATATTTCTCTTTATCCCCTCGACAAACCACCCACCAATTTTCCTTGACATATTTTACACCACTTCAACAAATCAACAATCAACCCTATAGATCACACACCTATTATCTCTTGTCAAACCAACCACTAATTCCCCAATTGACCATAATCTTTTAACTCACACTTTTTAATATGCATCATTGTCCCCTCATATGCCTATTTACCCCCATCGACAAATCACTCACCGTCGATCACTTTTACCTATACTTCAACAAATAAAAAAACGAATGTCAATTAATCACACACCTCTTATCAATTGTAAAACCAATCACTACCCCCTAATTTACTCACACTTTTTTATATGTCTCTTTATCTCCTTAACTGATAAACCACCTATTACCAGACTTCCATCTTGTGACTTAACACTTTCAAATGCCCGTTAAACCAATCAATTATTCTGACCTCAAACTTTCACACATCTCTTATCCCTTGATAAAAATTGCGTCACCATATATTATACTCAAGAATGCATTCTTTAACATCAATCTCTCATATATTTATAATATTCATTTTTAAATTTACATTTTTTGGAATTTGAAACCTAGATTTAAACATGAAATGATAACACTTTAACAGACAACTTGAGATTCTTAAAATAATTTTATAATGTTGTGTAACTATATATTTTATGTTTAATATTTATTACCAATTAGTTAATTTTTATATTAATCAACAAAATATTCATACTCATAAAAGAAATAATATATATATATATATATGACTAGAGAAAAACAAATATAATAAAAGATAAATTTTATTTATATAAACTTATTGATAAAAATTAATATATATATATATATATATATATATATATAAAAGGTAAGTGCATTTATAAAATTTTTGTTAATATATTTTTTATATAGTGATATTATATATAATTATGTAATATTATATATATATATATATATATAAATAAATGAATTATAAGAAAATATATATTTTATATGGAGTGAAAAAATATATAAAATTAAAAGAAATATATGTAAAGGGATAAAATATATTTATATAAAATTAATGTTTTAAATTAAATAGAAGAGATAAGAAATTATATAAGAAAGAGAAAATAAAAAATAAATTAGGAGAGAGAAATTAAAATTATTTTATAGGGCAAACCAATTCAATGACATGATCTTTGAATTTTCAAACTCACCTACGTTACTTTTTTTTATTTTTTTCAAATTAACTTAGTTTACTAATTAAACTTAATTTTTTTTATTCTTTTTTTATATTTAAGCTCATTATTTTTTATAAATTTGATATTTTTATAAACATGTTATATATATATTTAAATTATTATTTTATAAATTTGATATATTTAAATTATTATTTGTAAATTAAATTATTTATATTTTGATATATATTTTAAATTATTATTTTTTAAAATTTGATTATCAAAATATAAATAATTTAATTTATAAAAATAATAATTTAAATATATATATATATATATATATATTAATGAGTTTTAAGGTATTAAATAAATAAATAAATAAATTAATTAATTAACTAAATAAAACTGAGTTTAAATAAAATGATTAAATAATTGGTTTCAAAATAGACATAGAGAAGATGACCAAATAAAATGCATACATTACAATTTTATGGTTTGTAACTGGTATAAGGAGTATGTGTGACTATTAAAATATATATTTTTTATTTAAAATGAAAAATAAAATCATGTTGTTATCTCAATTAAAAATAATTTTACATAATAATAATAATAATAAAATTAAAAAATTTATAATTCTCCATAAGAAGAATGCCCTTAACAAAAAACAAAATTCTTTAATAATTAAATATAATTAATCATATTATAGTGTTATAAATTGATTTATAATTTTTAATAAATAAACTTATTAATAGGATATGTACATTTTTAATTACTTCTACTATTAAGTGATTTATAATTTTTTTAAATAAAAAACATTATAATTTATTAAATATACAATTAAAAATAAAAATTAAATAAGTCCATTTCTATGTTCTCGCACTATAAATACGCTTACAAAATTTAAAACTCTAATTGATTTCTTCTTCAAATCTCTCTCTATTCACTTTATTTTCACTTTTTTTAATTTTGTTTTAAAATTCTCACTCTTTTGATTTGATATATTTGCATACATATCTCTGGCAAACTCTCTCATGTAAGTTCTAAACTATCAGCTTTTATATATCTTATCCTTACTCTAATATTATAAATTATATACCTTGTTCTTAATCTAATTTTATGATCTCAAGTCAAATTGTAAGTTAATATTTTTTCTGAATGAACATGAACTATCGTTTTATATATTTTATACTTACTCATATCTTATAGATATGAAGTTAAATTATTTATTTAATAAATTTTTATTTATCATTAATTTTACTTATTTATTATTTGATTTATTAATGAAGTTTATCAAAATAATGAAATCATTATCCTATTACATTTATTCTAAATTTTACTCTTAAGGTTATATTTTTATATTCTATCTACTCATTTATCTCCCTTCCATTAAACCTAATTAAAATACCCTACATGAAAAAATATCTCTTCTTATTCCATATATATATATATATATATATATATATATATATATATATATATATATATATATATATATATATATATATATATATATATATATATATATAAAAAAAGAAGTGATAATTAAAATAAATTAAGATTAATATATATTATAATACAAATTAAATAATTAATATTATTTTTAAAATTAATATTATCATGTATTAAAATTTAAGTGATAAAGTTTATTTTATGAACTAATTAGTATATATTATGAATTTTTCATTTACAAATTAAATTTAGCATATATCATATTTTATGTTTTAAACATATTGGTGTGTTATTTAAAATTTGTTTAAGATAAATGATTGTAATGTTCTCCTATATTTAAAATTTAATAAAAATAAAGTAAAATATTTTGATATTTTTGTTGATAAATTAAATAATTTGATAAAAAAATAACTTACAAAATGATAAATATATATTTTTTTAAAAACATAAAATGTAATATATATTATTTTTTTAATTATTTCAACCCTCATTAGAAAAGGGCACATGTGGCTTCTTGTGCTTCAAAGAGGATTCCAAGTAAGATCTAACTAACTCATTCTTCCAAAGCTTTACATAACACATATATTTTAGTTATTTCGCTCATCAATCCTCTATCTTACTAACTCATTCATTCATTTACTACATACTTGCATTAGGATTTTTATACACACTCTCCCTCACAAACACACTTTTAAAAGAAATCGAATTCCGCTCTAAGTACATGAAAAAACTATGAGAGAATGTTCACGGAGAAACAACTCCGAAGGATGTTGGAAAGCATCCCTGTAGAGTGTTAAGAAAATTGGAGGTTTGATGGTGCATTTCATATAGTATCATGGAACCTCCAACTTGCATCTTCCTCTACTGAAATACATTCCATCGTTCTTCGAGTAGGTTCTCCTTGGCATTAACATCCTTTCATAATCTTTTTACATTCTTATAGCGGGACTCATATCTTAAAGAGAAAATGCATAGTAATCGCTCCAAAAATCTTGATTTAATCTAGAAACGAACTGAAAAAACATAAAAAATAATGGGAATGAAAGGTCAAAAACTTGATTTTAAGAAAATTTATATGATTATTGGTATACATTGGTACTATCTGATATATGACAATATGTATAATTTTTATTCTTAAAATTAACTATCTTTTTTTTATAGGATGTGGACTGTTCATTTGTGATTGATATGTGGGTTTGACGATGACACATTGGTATGATAATAGTGAGGCACTATTTGAATGAGCCCATTCAGGTTTAAGCTCTGTAACATGTCGCATATACTCTGTAATTGCCAGCATTAGCTCATGGTAGATCACTCATCTTGGAAGAAACTGTGATATACAGAGCAACTGATAGCTAGGATGGATATAAACGGTTTGCGGATATTTAACGGACTTATAAGTTTAATTCTTTTGCATAATTAGGCAAGAAACCTGTTACAATTATACACTTGTTTATTACTTCAAAATTGCCCTCATCATCATTGTTGAATGTAAGTTCAATTTATCGGCATCAAGAGTCTCACTTGATATAAGCAGCTTCAGATTAGGATCAAATCGAGTAACATCCACCATTAATACTACTACACTATAACTTGCAAGATCAATCATATATTTCAGCATTATTTTTTAGACGTACAATCTTCAAATCGAATAGAATACCAACCTCATGCCCGAGTTTAGCACCCATTTCTTGAGAAAATTTGGAACCAACACTCAATGCAGTAACGCTTACACGATGTGGTTGAGTACAACCAATCTTTGGATGTCTTTCTAGGATTTATGGAGGTATTTGTGTCCTTTTTCTTAACCATGTTTCTCCTACAATAATAAGTACCTGATAGTAAGTATTTTTTTCCTTGTATAGGTGAATAGGCAAGGTTCCTCTCTAAGGCGAAAAATAGGGGGAGCGAAAAATATGTAGCAAATATGTAGCGAATGTGCAGCGAAATGATGTGGAAGGCTTACTAGGTATGATGACACAACATTTTAAATGTTTATTTATCTCTACTACTAATTAATAATTTATCTCTCTTCTCTTTATTAATTATTTATTTTTACCTCTTCAATTTTTATTAATAATAAATAATAGTTTTAATTTTGACTATTAATTATTTCTCTCTATATATATAAATAAAGAAATCGATAATATATATTCCAACATCATAATAAAATAATTAATAGTACTGTATACATATATTTAAATTTAAATAATTTATTATATTATAAAAATGAGAATTATTTATTTATAATGAAATTATTCCTTACAAAATCAAATTAAAACTATTTATTATTTTTATAAATACATAAAATAAAACTGTTTTAGTGAGAATTAAACCTAATTTTCTTAAGTATAAGCATATAGAAACAAACTTTGTTACTTAAATTATAGTGTCCTAATCAAAAATGCATTTTTTTATTTATATTATGCATATAGATTCAAAAATAATTAATATATTTTTTAATTTACAAAACTTTAAAATAGTGATAATAAAAATGTTTACAAATATTGGACCAAAAAGAAAGTATAAGTTACTCAATTGACACATTTGTAATAAATCAGGTACAAATTTATATAAAATGCAAAGTTGAAGCTTCCTTCTTCTTCTCCCACCGTCGCCCAAATCCGACCCCGTTTCCACCCTCCTTCATCGCTCTTTCTCTCTTAGAATAATTTTCAAGAATGCAAGTCCTCTCGAGAGCTCGCCGCCTTAAAAAAAAGAAGTTGTTACAGATACCACACTCTTCTTTTCGTTTTGTAAATAAGGTATCTGTAACTATTATATCAAGTTACAGATATATCAAGTTATTAGTAACAGTTCTATGTATAACCATTACATATACCATTTCCAAGAAAAGAAACGAAAATCATGGTATCTGTAGTGGTTCTATGTGAATGTAGTTATAGATAGTTCTTAAGTATCTATAACAATATTCACATATAACTCTTATAGATACCACAATTTCTGTTTCTTTTCTTGGAAAGGAGTTTATGTAATAGTTCTATGTGGATGATGTTATAGATACTTAAGAACTATATATAGCGACATTCACATAGAACCGTTATAGATAACCCGTCTGTCAATTAGTTTTCCCAAAGAGATATTTGTAACGGTTCTTTGAAAATGCCGTTACATATAGTCTTTAATATCTGTAATGACATTCACATAGAATCGTTACATATACTCATTTAATGAACATTTATAACGGCTCATGATAGTGTCATTACTAATACTTTGTATAATAACCCGAGAGGCACTTCTTTTTCCTTTCTTCTTCTCCCTATGTTGTCATTCCTGCACTTCCGCTCGCTTTGCCACCACCCAGGTTATTTATTCTTTCCTTTCTTCATTCTTTCTTTGCAGGTTCGATCTTCTTTCTACATCAAGTTGATATTTCTTTTGTCATTCTTCTTTGTGGGTTTTAGGGTTCCTACTTCGCCGTCGTCTTGCCCCGAAAGGTTAGTTCTTCTCTCTTTTTCTTCAATTCTTCTTTCACGGGATTCGATTCTTCTTTTGCATATCGATTTATCTTCTTCTTTTGCAGGTACGCGGGTTCTTAGATTATTCTTCCGCTCTTTTGTCGTCCGACACCACCGTTTAGGTGAGTTCGTTACATTAGTGTTTGCAGATAGATTAGTGTCTGCAAATTATATTAGTTCGTTTAATTATTATTTGTAAATTAGATTAGTTCGGTAAATTAGTTCTTTTGCATATTTATTGATATTAGATTTTGTAATCTATCTGATTTTGTTCTTCATTTAATAACTTTGGAAAATTAGTGTTTCCAATTTTCAATCTGCGAATAAACTCTATATAATCAGGTTAGTTTTCTTTGTATTATTTAGTTATCTAAATTTTGACAGATAGGTTATTGGATTTTGAAAAATAGGTTATTGGATTATTCGAATTTAAATGTTATATTAAGTTAGATATTGG
Source organism: Impatiens glandulifera (assembly GCF_907164915.1). NCBI lineage: Eukaryota > Viridiplantae > Streptophyta > Magnoliopsida > Ericales > Balsaminaceae > Impatiens > Impatiens glandulifera. The sequence continues at coordinate 24,159,162 of NC_061865.1, forward strand.
ATTGTAGGTTATATTAGGTTAGACATGTTAGATTATTGGATTGTATATGAATTAGATTATGATATATTCTTAGATTATATTTATTAGATATGTTAGATTATTGGATTGTCCAAATTTGTTTGTTAGATTAAGTTAGACTATTGGACTGTAGGTTATATTAGGTTAGACATGTTAGATTATTGGATTGTATATTAATTAGATTATGATAGACTATTGGATTGTATATTAATTAGATTATGATAGATTATTGGATTGTATTTATTAGATATGTTAGATTCTTGGATTGTATGTTAGAGTATTGATTGTATGTCAATTAGATTATGATAGATTATTGAATTGTATGTTAGATATGTTAGATGGATTGTGTGTTAGATTATTGGACTAGCTAGGTATATGAATGATTTAGGAAGGATATATTTTATTTGACATAGTAATATTTTGTCTAGTCCTAATGGAAGTTCCTAACAAAACATGGATAAAGATACTTCGTATTGATCTGAAATATATCGAGGGGGTTGACAAGTTCATAGAATTTGCTGAAAGGTCTACGGGTATATCTTCAATTGCATGTCCTTGTGTAAAGTGCGCAAATTAAGTATATGAGAATAAGACTATCATTAGAACTTATCTGATTGTATTCAGAATCAGACAAAACTATGTTTTTTTGTATTTTCACGGGGAAAGGAGAATTGAATGTGAGAGTGTAATTGTTTCTAGTGAGAGTGGGGAAGATGAATCAAATGATGAGCTTGTAGAGGTTAATGACCATAAATCATTCCTTACATCTTGTTGAGGTTGATGACGTTCTTCGATGTACAGCAGCCCCTTATGCACTATACAAAAACCATTATGCCAATTTTTGTAAGATTTTAAAATGTCAGACGGTTTTTGTTCAAATATTGGCGTGTGTGTAAATATAGATGAGAAACAAATATCAGGATTGAAGAGTCACGATTGTCATATTTTATTACAGTATCTCATTCCACTAGTTACATGTGGCCTACTTCCCGATGATGTGTACGATGATGTTGTGAATTTGTCAATATTCTTTCGGTTACTTTGCCAAAAAAGTTTACAATGCGGTCTATTGGAAAAACTACAGGACGACATTGTCTTGACACTTTATAAATTGAAGATCTTTCCACCTTCATTTTTTGATATAATGATGCACTTGCCAGTTCATTTAGCTTATGAGGCTTGCCTTAGAGGGCCTGTTTAGTATCGATGGATTTATCCAGTTGAATAGTATATGAGAACACTAAAGAAATACTTTAGGAACATGAACTTTCTAGAAGGTTCAATTAGTGAGAGTTACTTTGTGAATAAGAGTATGAGCATGTGTGCCCGATATTTGGAGGATCAAGAATCACGAGATGCCTTGATACAAACTAGTACATCAATTTCAATATTCTTTGTTATGGAAGAGCTATCTAATGGCACGACCTACACATACCAACTAGGGGATCGTCAACGTGGTCATTCGTACATCTTAAAAAATTATCACGAAGCTGAAGAATATTACAAGTATGTGCAACAATTTCATTACTAGTTATGGTTGGTTAAAGTACTTTTAGAAATAAATTAATTTAACACTTGTGCAGCGATTTCATGCAATCATGTCATCCCAATATTTCCAATAAAGAACGGGATACACAATACGTTAGTTATTTCAAAGAAAAAATAAAAAAAATTGTCTGAATAGTTTCTTTTTAGTAGTTAAACAATGTGTTTAACAATAATTTCTACTAATAGGTGGAACAATTAACCGATGACACCGATAGAACAATGAATCTTAAGATTTTAGAAGGTGGACCTATAATATATGCTAAGAAGTATAACTCGTGCAAAATAAATTGGTACAAGTTCAACATTGAGAAACACGACGAGATCTTGACCACCCAAAATAGCGGTGTATTGGTTGTTGGAAATAATGGGGCAGAGAAAATTAACTACTATGGAGTGCTAAATGAAATCATAGAAGTATCATTTTTTATGGAAGACGAGTGGTTCTCTTCAAATGTAGATGGTTTAATGTTCATCACAAAGATCGGGGCATTAAGGTTGATAAGTACGGTTATGTTAGTATCAATATGAACATGACTCTACCAACTCAAATGAATAACCCATTCATAATGACAAGCCAAGCACAACAAATGTTTTACTCTACGAATATAGCATCAAGGATTGGATGGAAAATTGTGACTCCAATAAATCCCCATTATTCTAATTAAGGTTTAATTTTGTTTATTAAGGCATTGAGTCAAATCGTACATTTTTCTAATAATTACATTATATATTTGCAGCGATCATGGCACATAAGGGTAGAGGAGCAGGTAGAGTCTTTGGACGTCAATTAGAGGACCTCGTTCTGAGGACCCTTTAGCATTACTCAACTCTATTGGTGACATCGATTTGGACGAGGCGTTAGAGAGTGATGATGATATGATCGTTGATGGTGTACAATACATTATAGATGATGATGAGACACAGTCACCGTCTAAGCATGATACATGTACCAGTGTTTGATTATGTATGTTCTTATGATCCTATATAAATTTGTGTTCATTTTTAGGGTCTTCTTCGAGAAGGAGACAAGATAAGAACAAAAATACTACAGTTGGTAAGTTGTAGGCTGGAGAGAAGATGCCACTGGAGTTCAATCCGATAGATGATAAGCACATGTGTGATAATAGGATTGCATGGTCGAGGCATATTGAGAGTGTCATTCAGGACTCTAATGCAGTACTGCACAAAATCCTACGTTGGACGAACCTAAGCTCCTCACAGCTTGATCACATATGGCAGGCTATCACGGTATGTTGAGTCAAATTATTTTGACTAAGTGTTGAAATAGTTTGACTATTGGGATTTTGATGATGAAATGATTTATGCGTTTTGATGCAAGTGTATCGAAATCAGATTTCATGAGACTTGACTCTAATCAGGTTCGTTAGACCGATTTGATATTAGAAATTCGTAATTAGACGTGCAGTCTAATGAATTCGGATTTAGATGTGCAGTCTAACTCGTGGAGTTAGACGTGCAGTCTAATGAATTCGAAATTAGACGTGCAGTCTAATTCAGCGGAGTTAGACGTGTAGTCTAATGAATTCGAAATTAGACGTGTAGTCTAATGAATTCGGAATTAGACATGCAGTCTAACTCAGTGGAGTTAGACGTACAGTCTAATAGAACTCGTAGTTAGACGTGTAGTCTAATATATTGTGAAAGTTAGACGTGTAGTCTAACTCTTTCAGACAAGTCTGAAGTAGACCCGGAATTAGACGTTCAGTCTAACTCAACGGAGTTAGATGTGCAGTCTAATAGAACACGTAATTAGTCGTGTAGTCTAATATATTGTGAAAGTTAGACGTGTAGTCTAACTCCTTCAGACAAGTCTGAAGTAGAACCGGAATTGGACGTGCAGTCTAACTCGTGGAGTTAGACGTGTAGTCTAATGGTTTGTGAAAGATTAGACGTGAAGTCTAATTGGTGAAAGTTAGACGTGTAGTCTAACTCCTTCTGATTAGTCTGAAGTGATTGTAATTAGACATAAGTCTAATCCCATTAGACCAGGTGGTCTAATGGATCCTGCTCTTAGACGGGGACGTTTGATTTAATTAGACGAGGTCGTCTAACTAAAATACGTTTAATGCTATGCTTAAGCAGTATGCTTGAAGCTAGCACCCGCCTACCCACGTGTTATAGCTGTACTCTACTCCTGCTCCACTTTCTAGTGAAGATTAATACGATAGCTATATCCAACCAACCAACGAATGCAACGTAAAAGAATTTCCCTCACATTACTTGTTTTGCAGGTACATCTTTGATGGAATATTCGGCGCACTACCAGTTGGAGTACGGCCACGATCCTTGTGCTCAGAACCTGTTGTGTACTATGGAGACTTTCCAATGGAAGAGTTCCATGTATCATTCTAAAGATTCGACTGTTAGTCTCTGCCCAGTATTTATCAAATCTCAAGGACAACGGACGAACTGCTAATTCGATCAACTAAGAAATACTATCTGAGAAGAACTATTGAGAAATCAATCCTTTGAATATTCAAGTCGTAAGCTGCTTTCCTGATTGTACTGTGTGTGAATCAAGAGAGAACTAGAATAAAAAACACCGTTAGTTGAGTGATATTCTTGATCTTATAAATTGAACAAAGTGTGTTCTGTTCAATAGTGAGCTAAGTGTGTGCAAACTGTATTTGATTCAAGTCATATTATAGTGAATCCTTCCAGTGGTTGGAAGAAGGGGTGACGTAGGAGAGTTTGCTCCGAGTATCCATAAACAAACTGCTGTGTCTTTTCATTTCTGTCATCTTCATATTCTTCATCTTAAGCTTCAAACCCAAGTAAACAATTCCGCCTTAATTCTGTTTCAAATGTTTACAAGGGTTTGCGTAGAATAAAAGCAAATTAAATCCCTAACAAGATTTCTTTCAAACCGTTTTTCATAAGCTTTCAACAATAGCCAGACCCCCGTCTCTATCGATAAAGTCGATCCTATCAATTGGTATTAGAGCTCTGTTTCTATTCTCAAGCTTTTCCTGAAAAATGTCGACCATAACCAAAGATGCCAGTGCTACAGCCATTCCAACCTTCTCTCGAGAAAACTAATTGTATCGAAAAAAAGAGTTCGTGCTCATCTTTGTTCTCTTCATGACGACATGTGGAGTGTCGTCACAGAAGGTCCTATCAAATTCGATAAGGTGAAAGCTGAATGGACCGCTGAAGAAAAGAGGCAGAACAACCTCAACAACAAGGCTCTTGATGTTCTGTACAGATCTCTTGATGATAGCATGTTCAACTACATTATCGAATGCGATATTGCCAAAGAGGTCTGGAACAGACTCACCCAACTGTGTGAGGGCAACGAGCAAACCAAGAAAAACAATATTATGATTGTCACTCAGCAGTTTGATAGCTTTCAAGATGCGTCCTAGTGAAACAATGAACGATTTCGACACTAGATTTAGCAAGATTGTCTCCTCTCTATCCATTCTAGGCAAGACCTATAGCAACAGGGAGCTTACTATCAAGGTCATGCGTGCTCTTCCAAGGGAATGAGACATAAAGACGATGGCAATGAGAGAATCCAAAAATCTTAATAAGATCTCTCTCTTTGATCTCTTCGCTGATCTCAAGGCATATGAGTTCGACCTGAACTATAGGATAGAAGAAGATCAATCCACATCCGTTATCATTGCCAAGGCGTTGGTGACGGCTGAAGAGCCACCAATCACTCCAGATGTGAAGATGGCGGCTCAGCAGCTGAGCAGCGATGCCATGTCTCTCTTTGTGAAGAAGTTTGGCGACTTCATGAAGAAGAGCAACTCTAACTCAAACTCTTCAAATCCTAATGACAATAAAAAATCTAAAGTTAATGTTACATGTTTTAACTGTGGTATTAAAGGTCATTATGCATCGGAATGCCGGAAGCCGAAACGTGAAGATGCCAAGGATGATGGAAAAGAGCTGAAGGCTCTTATGGCAGGTGACGAGAAGAACAAACAAAACAACCGTGATTCCTACTTCTCATCCAGTGAAAGTGATGAAGAAGAGGTGGCATGCTTCATGGAAAGAGAAGATGAAGAAATGACTCAGGAGACTGAGGTATTTGACTTCTCTTCCGAAAGGTTTTCAAGGAAACAACTGGTAGATGCACTAGATGACATGGTCATCGAGTACAGAAAGCTAGCAGAATCCCTAAATGAAACTAAATCTTCACCAGATGTAAACAAACCAATTCTATTTCAAACTGAATAGTCAAACGTTTTCGAAAAGAAGGTTGAAGAGATCTCATCTAAGAATGAGATGCTCAAAGAACAGATTCAAACCCTTTCATCTGAAAACAAGAGGTTAAATTATGTTGTCTGTGCATTGACAAGGTCCGGAGAAGCTGTCAAATATCAGATCAGCAAGTTAAAACCTGTTGGATCTAGATTCGGATTGGGATTTGACAACAATGACCCTAACCTGTCCTGCAAAAAGTCAAACTCAGCAACTAACAAGCTTAAGCCAATAATTTTTGTCAAAGGGAGTATGACTGACATTGAATCTGATCCTATTCATGAAGAAGTAGCTTTCAAAAATGAAATAATTTATGTTCCGCCGACTGTTAGCTGGATGAAGAATAATCTAGAAGCAGATAGCAAGTCTGGCAATCTAAAACCTGACTCTAAGTCAAGGAGTTTTAAAAGAAAGTCTTCTTCAAAAGCTAAGGGATCAGTGGCTAGAAGGAAGTCATCTGCTAAGTCAAAATCTTATGCATTAATCACAATACAAAATGAGAAATCCATCAGAATAACTCAAATATGGATTTTTAAGGGACTAATTGATCGAGGACCCAATTAAATGTGGGTACCAAAATGTGTAAATAGTTTCTTTTGTAGGTGATGCAGGAGGATTGTAGGAAGGAAGTAGGAAGAATACTCTTTTGAGTATACAGCCTAGAAGAGTGACAGTTATTCTGTAGGTGATGCAGGAGGATTGTATGACTAATATACCCTCATTTTTAATGATGACTCTTTATAAAGGACGTCTAACATTAATTGATGGGTCATACTCCTAAGAAGAGTGACAGTTATTCTGTATATCTTTTCTTTGTCTATATAAGGACATCCTTGCATGAGTTTGAAAGCTTTTTATCACTCGAGATTCTTAAGAACCCTAGTTTTCTTTGCATCTGTCTCTCTAAATCTCTCTAAATCTTGTCTCTGTTCATATTCTTCTAAAAATGGTGAACAAGAGAATCACGCTGGGTCATTGTACATTGCAGGTGGATTTTATATCGATCTACACTTTCGATCAGCCGAAAGTGGTGGATATGTTCAGAACCCTAGAGTATTCTGGTTTAAGAAAGTATCTTGGTGGTCCATTAATATTCTACGAAAAAGAAGTTCGCGAGTTCTTCAAATCTGCAACAATGGTAGGCGACTCTATCGTAGCAACCGTTAATGACATGGAAATATCTTTCGACGAGACTGTATATGCGGAGTTCTTTGAACTTCCGACGGAGGGGCATACGTTTGACATGCTTCTCTCATCTGAAATAATGCAAGAAATGAAGAAGGCTTTTTCTGCCGATGGTTCGATGATTCATGTAAATGGAAGTAAGAAGGTCCTCAAACCACACTTCATTTTTCTAAACGATGTGATAGCAAAAGCACTCCAAGGGAAGGATGGTTCCTTTAATCTCTATAGTCAAGACCGTTTTGACTATATGTGCGCCATCTCAAAGAGAATCTAGGTAAACTGGGCTTCATCTCTCTTTCAGAACCTTAGCTTTTCTATCAACTAGGCGAACAAGGAAAGCATAACGTTCGCGGCTCAACTAAGTCGATTGTTGGAGCATTTGGGGGTTCCGATGGGTGAACCTGAGCAAATCAATTCTCCCAGGGTATTCTCTGCCTTTACAGTCGTCAACACCCTGATGAGAATGAAGAACAATATGGAATCTGCCTTAGGTGCCTCTAGTCAACAGACAGGTGGTAGGCCTGCTACTCAATCTAGACAATCGTTTGCTTCCATTATGTCAACGGGGGCAAAAAAATCAAAGACCATCAATGAATCAGAGACTAGTTCCTCCAGTCTGAAAAGCTCTACAAAGAAGGATTCTGAATTAGTCGATTCAAGAATCATGTAAGGTCCGGGTGTACTTGATTCTACTCCCCTGTCCTCTCTGTCTTCTCCGGCGACCATCTTGAGAAAGCCCTCGAGATCCTGTGTCTCGAAAGGAAAGAAGTCTAAGGCGCCCCGCGCGTCTAAATTAATGAAGGTAACTTCTTCTAGACCCTTGGCCGATGTTCCTATGTTTGATGTTCCTGTGATGGAACAAGTTGAATCTATTTTTACTCCTGAAAAGGAATTTGCTGAAGGGCCTGCTGTTGAGTCAGCTGGTCCGAATATTGAAAATATTAACAGGACTAAGTCTCCCGTTAATCAACTTGATCAAGTAGCCGCAGGTGCTACAGAGATTGCTCAACCAGAACAAGGTGTTGTCCTTACCCTTGTTGCTGGTAAATCTGCTGAAAAGGAGCCCTCTGTTTCTATCAGAGAGTCTCCCTCACTAAATCTCATTTCTAAGGATTCCTTAGTAACCGGGAAGGTCACTCGTGTAGAGCTCCCTACTGAATTGTGCAAGAAACCCCAATCTGTGTACGAGTTTATGCGTTCCACAAGACTGTCGGGTGGAATTGTATTTAGTGAACCTAGACCTACTCCAAGACCTGTTGAGGTTGCTGGAAAAGGCAAGAGTATTGATATTGCTGTTAATGAAGATGTTTTAGAGGCAACAGGCATTGTTGACCTTGTGTTGGATCAAGTCAAAGATATTGCAGCTGAAAAGATGGAAATTTTTGAATCCGGGATCCTAGAAAGACTGTTTGTCAAGTATGATGAGGCATTAACAAATTCTGAAATAATCTGTGAATGGAAGAAGCGTGTAGCCAATGAGAAGAAGGCTTTCAAGTGGGCTAAAACTTTGGATGTTCCTGAAGCTCTGAAGAGAAAAGATCTTGTTAAAGCGTGTTTAAGAGGAAGAGCATTATTCCCCATTCTTGAAGCTATAAAGGCAAACTTTAACCCCATTGAGAAAGGCTCTGAAGTGTAATCAAAAGTTTTGAAAAGATTAGACGACATCATGGATAATTACGTTTCGGTTGTTACCCGATACGTTCATGGCGCTAACTGCTCTAGAGCAAATCCTTTTGTTGATGATGAACCAATGGATATCCCTGATGATAATGATGATACAGATGAGCTAGATGTTGCTCTCCTGATTGAATTTGGGAATCTTTCTGCTTAAGAAATACGTCTTTTGGATCAACTCGTTCAAGAGAATCTTCTCTTAAAAGAAGAAGAGGTGATTGTTCAAGAGCCTGAACAAGCTCTTCCAACTCATGAAGAAGAAGTTGTTCAAGAAGATGTTATTGAGGAATCTGCTCAAGCTCCTAATGATGAAAATATTGTGATATCCCCTGTTGTAAGAACAGAGGAAGCTCAAGAGAATGAGGCTGAAGTAACTCAGCTAGAAATTATCAGATCTGAGGGGGAATCGTCCAAAGACAAAGATGCTGAAGAAGAGAGTTCCTCATCCGAGGAGGAACATAATCAATATGCTAGTTATGTTAAGCCTCTTCCATTCCCTGAGATCATTGCGGGAAGTATTCATGAAAATGTCAACAATCCTGTTCACTACAAGGGAGATCTGTATGAAAGATTCCAGAGAGCTGAAAGGGAATTGGTAGAAGAAAAGCGGAATAAATCTGGAAATGTATCTTAGAAGGATCAACCGGAGCAATCCATGCAGATTCATACCCATTTTGAACCTATTCAGAGTATGGCAGCAGAATCTCAAGAGAATTCATCTAATGAAGAATCCTCTTCTGACGGTATCAAGCTCTTAAAGTCTATGACTTTTATGCTCTCTTCTCTTTAGAAGAACGTAGTTTCTATGGGATCAAATATGATAAAGGATCTGAACACCCAAAAAGAAGAGAGAAAGAAATTTGCTGATTTTGTCAAAGTTCTTAATGAATTGGCCAATACTCTGAAAAAGAACACGTATGAGACTCACATCTCAAATTCAAACTTCTCCAAATTTGAAAATAAGCTCTACAGTCGTCAATCTGAAATGATGGACCTTGAAAGGCACATCAATGATGATCGTCATAGAGAAGCTATGAAGGAACTCAATGATAGGATCGGCTTAATCAATAGAGACGGGGGTCTGGCTAATGATGAAGGATTATGAAAGACGGTTTGATAGAAATCCTGTTAGGGATTAATATCTCTTTCTATTCTACGCAAACTTGTGTAAACACTTGAAACAGATTCAAGGCGGAATTGTTTACTTGGGTTTGAAGCACAAGATGAAATATGAAAAGATGACAGAAAAGAAGAACACAGTATTTTGTTTATGGATGTTCGGAGAAACTCTCCTACGTCACCCTTCTTCCAACCACCGGAAGGATTCACTAAATGATGAGAATCAAATACAGTTTACACACACACTTAGCTCACTATTGAACATAACACTTTCTGTTCAATTACAAGAAGATGAAGAATATCACTCAGCTAATGGTGTTTTGATTCTAGCTCTCTCTCTCGATTCACACACAATATAATCAGAAAGAAGCTTCACAAAATAACTTCAGTAAGCAAAGTGATTGAGTAGTCTCTCTCTGCAAAATCAGAATGCTTGTTCGTAAGATTGGTTAAGGAAAGATCCAGTATTTCGTCCGTTGCTCTAAGGATTGATTAAATACTGAGCAGGAGCTAACGGTCGAATCTTTAAGAATGATACGTGGCACTTTTCCATTGGAAAGCCTCCATTGTACACAGCAGGATCTGAGCACAAGGATCGTGGCCGTACCGAACTGATAGTGTGCCGAATATTCCATCAGAGATGTACCTGCAAAACGGGTAATATGAGGAAAATTCTCTTACTTGCATTCTTTGATTGGATGCATATAGCCGTTGTACTAATCTTCACAGGAAAGTGGAGCAGGAGTAGGGTACATCTATAGCACGTTGGTAGGAGAAATGCTAGATTCAAGCGTACTGCTTGAACAGAGCATTAGACGTATTTCAGTTAGACGGATTTGGGAAAATCAGTCTAATGAAATAAGTCAACTTCTTCTAATGAAAATCGTCTATTAGACCGCCTGGTCTAATATAATTAGACTCGCGTCTAATTTACATAACCATTAGACGGGTACGTCTAACTCCACTGAGTTAGACTACACGTCTAATTCCGGTTCTACCTCAGACTTGTCTGAAGGAGTTAGACTCACGTCTAACTTTCACTAATTGGACAACCCGTCTAATTAAAATAACCATTAGACCGGCACGTCTAACTCCACTGAGTTAGACTGCCCCGTCTAATTCCGGTTCTACCTCAAACTTGTCTGAAGGAGTTAGACTCACGTCTAACTTTCACTAATTAGACAACCCGTCTAATTAAAATAACCATTAGACCGGCACGTCTAACTCCACTGAGTTAGACTGCCCCGTCTAATTCCGGTTCTACCTCAGACTTGTCTGAAGGAGTTAGACTCGCGTCTAACTTTCACTAATTAGACAACCCGTCTAATTCCGCGTATTCATTAGAACATCCGTCTAATTTCTTTACGTCTATTAGACTTACACGTCTAACTCCGATGAGTTAGACTGTACGTCTAATTCTATTAGACTCACGTCTAATTTCGTGTATTCATTAGACTATCCGTCTAATTCTTTACACATCTGTTAGACTTACACGTCTAACTCCGATGAGTTAGACTGTACGTCTAATTCTATTAGACTCACGTCTAATTCATGCGTCTATTAGACTGCCCATCTAACTCCGTTGAGTTAGACTATGCGTCTAATTCCATTAGACCTGCATCTAATTTTATGCGAATGGAGATCAAAATCGGTCTAATGACCCTCATTAGATCCAAGTCTAATAATATGTTGTCTTAATACACCTGTATCAAAACTCATAGATTATTTCATCATCAAAATATCAGTGGGTAAATTATTTCAACACTTAGTCAAAATAATTTGACCCAACAATTTCCCCCTTTTTGATGAAGAAATTGCAGACCTGCATACAAATAACAAGACATGAATTCATCCAATAAATAAACAGACAGACAGCATGCAAACAATCATTTCAAAAACATTCATGTTAATCACATATGAGTGTTTTCAGAAGAAACACTCAAAACGTTGTTCAACGTAACCATTATAAGTTTACCAAAAACATAATAAAAACATTCAAAATAGATAAAAAAAAAGGCATTTTAATCATTAGTCTTCTTCTTCTTCTTCTTCCTGGTCACAACTTTTGGACGGGATACACTTCAACCTATGATGCCTCTTAGACAACAGTTAGAGGGGAGTTGGAGTCTTCACTTTTTCGTTTCTTAGACTTGAGCGTTTCCACCCTTTGAATATAATCTACCACTTTCTGGTAGTTCAGGATCTTAGAAGGGAGGGGGAAACTCTTACCAGGTTCGTTTAGACGATGATAGAGAAAGGAACTAAGAGGACCATCAAAGCCGAAGATCTTCTTTCTAGTTACAACCATTCTGACAAGATTCCCGAAGAGGAAGCTTGTCCAGTTCACAGGAACACCCCTGGTGATAGCCACCATTATCTGAAATACCTTCGTACAATACTTGTAGGAGGTTTCTTTAGACAAAAGAGATTTAGAAATGATATCACTTAGAAGAGCATATTCAACTTTTAGAAGGTTTTTCTTTCCATGAATATCTACTTCAGGGGAATCGGAAAAGACTTTTATCATCGAAATCATGAGGTTAGGGTGAGTGGTAGAGAAATCATCAATACCTTCTGTTGGGAGATGGAAAAACTCACCAAAAGATTCTTCTGTGAGCCATACCATCTGGCCCATTACTACACCAGCAATGACATTATCTTGATAGAAGCTAGCGGTTTGGAAGAATTCATTTACAAGTTGTTCATGATAGGTTTCATGAGGAGTGAGGAATCTTCTCAGCCCTGAAGCTTTTAGAGAATCGAACACCCTTTGCATGCCCGGAGATTCAAGAGTGGAAACAAATTGAAAGTTCACATGAATTGATTTTGGTCGGAAGGGCAGCATTTTGATTTGATGAACAAGGGATTGAGAGATTCAAAGGGTTCGATTTCTAAAGAGAGAAAGAGAGATTTTAAGGATCTTCTAACCTTTTAGAGAGAATGAACCAATTAATACCGGGGTTTTAATCATGAAGAAGAAAACTAATGATTGCTTCTACCGTCAAAATTTAAAAAGACATTTCCCAATAAACAACATTTAATGTTAGCATGAAATAGAACGTCTAATACTAAGTGTACAAGAAAAAGATGTCAGAAATATTAGTCATTTCTTACATATTGAGAGACATGTGTCTTCAATTCTTTTGAGGAATGACTGATTTATTTTTCGGCGGGAAAGAGAACTTAAACAAACATCATTAAAGGACAGCTGTCCTAAATGCCAGAAGATGAAGAGTCTAATTACACCAGTAGTTAGACGTTTTATTCTCCTTTTCTCATTTTCAACTTCTCTTTGAAAATCAGTCTATTAAACGTGTGCGTCTAATTGTGATATAATAGCGCGTGAGACACGCGTGTCTGATTAGAAGTGAGCATCCTCTTGCTCATGACGTAGAAACGTCTAACGTCTATTAGACGTGTGCGTCTAATAGATGCATCCGTCTAATCAAGCATGTTAAAATAACCAAGACAATGATTTCATATAAAGATGAAACTGTTAAGGGAGATGTTCGTCTAAGTAGCTGTGTTTCTCAAACTCTGAATCCTTAGGACAAGTTAAGACCTCCGTCTTTCATATCTGTTCAGTTTCATTTTGAACAATACTTTCCCCCTCAATTTGTGCACATAATTACGTCAATCAATATCAACAAGACCTAGCATGTTTCTAAAATGAGAAAACTTAGCTTCCGGTAGAGGTTTCGTGAAAATATTTGCAGTTTGTTGATCTGTAGGAACATGTTCAAGACGGATTTGCTTCTGATTGACGTGTTTTCGGATGAAATGATGCCTAATTTTAATATGCCTTGTCTGAGAATGCGGAACGAGATTGTAGGATATTGCGATGGCACTTGTGTTGTCGCAGAAAATTGGAGATTCATCAGCCTCAATCCCATAGTCTCTGAGCTGTTGTTGAATCCACAAAACTTGAGAGCAGCAACTACCAGCTGCAAGATACTCTACTTCAGCTGTAGAGGTTGCCACAAAGGTCTGCTTCTTGCTGAACCATGTGATTAGACAATCTCCAAGGAACTGGCAAGTTCCACTTATGCTTTTTCTATCAATTTTGCATCCTGCATAATATGTATTTGAGAAACTAATTAAATTGAAACTGGAATCTTTCGGATACCACAGTCCCACATTTTGAGTTCCCTTCAAATATTTAAGAATACGTTTAGCAGCAGTAAAATGAGAGAGTTTAGGATCAGCCTGAAATTTGCCACAGACACCAACAGCAAATTGAATGTCTGGCCTGCTAGCGGTTACATATAGTAAGGAACCGATGAGTCCTCTATATGTTGTAACATCTACACATTGGCCACCTTCATCTTTATCCAATTTGACTGAGGAGCTCATAGGAGTAGCTGCTGTAGAACAGTTCTCCAAGCCAAATTTCTTTAGCAATTCTTTGGTGTATTTGGCCTGGTTGATGAGAGTTCCGTTTTCTAGCTGACGGATTTGAAGCCCAAGGAAGAAAGTAAGTTCTCCCATCATGCTCATTTCAAACCTATCCTGCATCAGCTTGGCAAATTTCTCACACAGTTTGGGGTTAGTTGACCCAAAGATAATGTCATCAACATATATTTGAACAAGTAATATATGGGAATCTTTAGCAAATCTAAACAGGGTTTTATCCACTGTTCCAACAACAAAATCATGATCAAATAAGAAATTGGTTAAGGTGTCATACCAAGCTCTAGAAGCTTGTTTTAGACCATACAGTGCTTTGTTAAGCCTATAAATATGATTAAGTAAAACATGATCTACGAAACCAGGGGGTTGCTCAACATATACTTCTTCACTTAATTTTCCATTTAAAAATGCACTTTTCACATCCATTTGAAAAACTTTAAAATTCTTAAATGATGCATATGCTAGGAAGATTCTGATTGCCTCTAATCTTGCAACAGGTGCAAAAGACTCATCAAAATCAATATCTTCCTCTTGTCTGTATCCTTGAGCAATTGATAGGATCGACTTTATCAATAGAGACGGGGGTCTGACTAATGATGAAGGCTTATGAAAGATGGTTTGATAGAAATCCTGTTAGGGATTAATATCTCTTTCTATTCTACGCAAACTTGTGTAAACACTTGAAACAGATTCAAGGCGGAATTGTTTACTTGAGTTTAAATTACAAGATGAAATATGAAAAGATGACAGAAAAGAAGAATACAGCAGTTTGTTTATGGATGTTCGGAGAAACTCTCCTACGTCACCCCTTCTTCTAACCACCGGAAGGATTCACTAAATGATGAGAATCAAATACAGTTTACACACACACTTAGCTCACTATTGAACAGAACACTTTCTGTTCAATTACAAGAAGATGAAGAATATCACTCAGCTAATGGTGTTTTGATTCTAGCTCTCTCTCTCGATTCACACACAGTACAATTAGAAAGAAGCTTCACAAAATAACTTCAGTAAGCAAAGTGATTGAGTAGTCTCTCTCTGCAAAATCAGAATGCTTGTTCGTAAGATTGGTTAAGGCAAGATCCGGTATTTCGTCCGTTGCTCTAAGGATTGATTAAATACTGAGCAGGAGCTAACAGTCGAATATTCAAGAATGATACGTGGCACTCTTCCATTGGAAAGCCTCCATTGTACACAGCAGGATCTGAGCACAAGGATCGTGGCCGTACCGAACTGGTATTGCGCCGAATATTCCATCAGAGATGTACCTGCAAAACGGGTAATATGAGGAAAAAATTCTCTTACGTGGCATTCTTTGATTGGATGCATATAGCTATTGTACTAATCTTCTCAGTAAAGTGGAGCAGGAGTAGGGTACAGCTATAGCACGTGGGTAGGAGAAATGCTAGATTCAAGTGTACTACTTGAACAGAGCATTAGACGTATTTCAGTTAGACGGATTTGGGAAAATCAGTCTAATGAAATGAGTCAACTTCTTCTAATGAAAAGAATCTATTAGACCGCCTGGTCTAATATAATTACACTCGCGTCTAATTTACATAACCATTAGACGGGTACGTCTAACTCCACTAAGTTAGACTACACGTCTAATTCCGGTTCTACCTCAAACTTGTCTGAAGGAGTTAGACTCACGTCTAACTTTCACTAATTGAACAACCCGTCTAATTAAAATAACCATGAGACCGGCACGTCTAACGCCACTGAGTTAGACTGCCCCGTCTAATTCCGGTTCTACCTCAGTATTGTCTGAAGGAGTTAGACTCATGTCTAACTTTCACTAATTAGACAACCCGTCTAATTAAAATAACCATTAGACCGGCACGTTTAGCTCCACTAAGTTAGACTGCCCCGTCTAATTCCGGTTCTACCTCAGACTTGTCTGAAGAAGTTAGACTCACGTCTAACTTTCACTAATTAGACAACCCGTCTAATTCCGCGTATTCATTAGACCATCCGTCTAATTTCTTTACGTCTATTAGACTTACACGTCTAACTCCGATGAGTTAGACTGTACGTCTAATTCTATTAAACTCACGTCTAATTCCGTGTATTCATTAGACTATCCGTCTAATTCTTTACACATCTGTTAGACTTACACGTCTAACTCCGATGAGTTAGACTGTACGTCTAATTTTATTAGACTCACGTCTAATTCATGCGTCTATTAGACTGCCCATCTAACTCCGTTGAGTTAGACTGTGCGTCTAATTCCATTAGACTTGCGTCTAATTTTATGCGAATGGAGATCAAAATCGGTCTAATGACCCTCATTAGATCCAAGTCTAATAATATGTTGTCTTAATACACCTGTATCAAAACTCATAGATTATTTCATCATCAAAATATTAGTGGGTAAATTATTTCAACACTTACTCAAAATAATTTGACCCAACACTCAGTTTGATGAAAAACCAGATGGTTGAAATTCAAGGATGTTTAAAAAGAACAGATGGTGAACGATTGGAATTTGCTGACTCTATTGCAAGAAAATTTCAAACAAAAGAGAATGCGAAAGCTGATGCTAAAAGAGATCAACCTCGTATCACCCAAGGTGAATCAAGTAGAAGAAGTGACGGTGTGTCAACCGGCACTAGATCTAGACAAGCGCCGAGCAACGATGAAAATCCAAGGCCAATTAAAAGAGGCGGAGGTTGAAGCGGTGGTGATCGTGGAGGCCGAAGCAGTGGTGGTGGTCGTGGTAGGCAATCTGGTTTTGATCAAAGAGGTCGTGCCAGTGGGGGTGATCGTGGTGGGAGATCAAGTGGAAGCGGTCGTGGTGGTCGCATTCTTCCTCCTTTTTAAAATCTGTTAAGCGGTCAAAATATGAGCCCAACCGATCCTCGAGTAAAAAGGGAAGAACAATAATTTCTTTTCTCCTACTCTGTTTAAGCTTCTCAAACAATGTTTCTTTGATTATGTTCTGAATATTGGTTTTGGAAGTTTGTGAAGTTTTCTACATGTGAACAGAAGTCTATTTATATGATGAATGAATATTTTATTATATATATGCATGTTTTCAATTTCACCATCAAAAAGGGGGAAATTGTTGGGTCAAATTATTTTGACTAAGTGTTGAAATAGTTTGACTATTGGGATTTTGATGATGAAATGTTTTATGCGTTTTGATGCAGGTGTATAGAAATCAGATTTCATGAGACTTGGCTCTAATGAGGTTCATTAGACCGATTTGATATTAGAAATTCGTAATTAGACGTGTAGTCTAATGAATTTGGAATTAGACGTACAGTCTAACTCGTGGAGTTAGACGTGCAGTCTAATGGATTCGGAATTAGACGTGCAGTCTAACTCAGCAGAGTTAGACGTGGAGTCTAATGAATTCGGAATTAGACGTGCAGTCTAACTCGTAGAGTTAGACGTGTAGTCTAATGAATTCGGAATTAGACGTACAGTCTAACTCAGCAGAGTTAGACGTGCAGTCTAATAGAACTTGTAATTAGACATGTAGTCTAATATATTATGAAAGTTAGACGTGTAGTCTAACTCCTTCAGACAAGTCTGAAATAGACCCGGAATTAGACTTGCAATCTAACTCAGCGGAGTTAGACGTGCAGTCTAATAGAACTCGTAATTAGACGTGTAGTCTAATATATTGTGAAAGTTAGACGTGTAGTCTAACTCTTTCAGACAAGTCTGAAGTAGAACCGGAATTAGACGTGCAGTCTAACTCGTGGAGTTAGACGTGCAGTCTAATGGTTTGTGAAAGATTAGACGTGAAGTCTAATTGGTGAAAGTTAGACGTGTAGTCTAACTCCTTCAGATTAGTTTGAAGTGATTGTAATTAGACGTAAGTCTAATCTCATTAGACCAGGTGGTCTAATGGATTCTTCTCTTAGACGGGGACGTTTGATTTCATTAGACGAGGTCGTCTAACTGAAATACGTTTAATGCTATACTTAAGCAGTATGCTTGAAGATAGCACCTGCCTACCCATGTGCTATAGTTGTACTCTACTCCTGCTCCACTTTCTAGTGAAGATTAGTACGATAGCTATATGCAACCAACCAACGAATGCCATGTAAGAGAAATTCCCTCACGTTACTTTTTTTAGGAGGCTTTCCAATGGAAGAGTGCCACGTATCATTCTAAAGATTCGATTGTTAGTCTTTGCCCAGTATTTATCAAATCTCAAGGATAACGGACGAACTGCTAATTCGATCAACTAAGAAATACTATCTGAGAAGAACTACTGAGAAATCAATCCTTTGAATATTCAAGCCGTAAGCTGCTTTCCTGATTGTATTATGTGTGAATCAAGAGAGAGCTAGAATCAAAAACATCGTTAGCTGAGTGATATTCTTCATCTTGTAAATTGAACAGAGTGTATTCTGTTCAATAGTGAGCTAAGTTTGTGCAAACTGTATTTGATTGAAATCATATTATAGTGAATCCTTCCGGTGGTTGGAAAAATGGGTGACGTAGGAGAGTTTGCTCCGAACATCCATAAACAAACTGTTGTGTCTTTTCATTTCTGTCATCTTCACATTCTTCATCTTGAACTTCAAACTCAAGTAAACAATTCCGCCTTGATTCTATTTCAAGTGTTTATAAGGGTTTGCATAGAATAGAAAACGAATTAAATCCCTAACAAGATTTCTTTCAAACCGTTTTTCATAAGCCTTCATTAATAGCCAGACCCCCGTCTCTATCGATAAAGCATATCCTATCACGGTATGTTATTCATTTTGATGTATTAATCACAATCTATAATTGTATTAGAAGATTAAGTTGTTCTTTTTTTGGATCCTTTCGAGTCTACGGAATGGCACATCGACACATATCGTCGTCAAAGGCTACCTCACGCAAAACAACTTTGGGATAGGTGGAGATGTCAATGGAACACTTTGTACGTTAAGGTCCGTGAAGTTGACGAGGTAGCGATTCGGGTCAATCCCCCCTGGAGATCGCACTTAGTGATTGTCATTATCTTTTAGAGCGTCGCTTCTTCACTATGGAGTTCAGAGTAAGTTATTATTTTTTGTTAGAAAAATTAAGTAAGTTAATTTTAAACCGACCAACGATTATAAGTTTTGAATATTTATTCTAAATAATCAAAAAGGGAGAAAATGTTAGAAAATAATTGTTAGAACTTATGAAAAGTTTAATAAATAGATAAATTAAGTTCAAATAAATATGTTAAACCGCTAAGTCATATCAAATATATTAATTGATTTAAATATAAAAGAAGGTGTTGTAGCGTAGTGATAAACACTCCTGCTTGTCACACATGTGGCCAGGGATCAAATCTCACCGACTGCAAATAATATTTAAAGTTTGTCTATTTCACGGAAGATGAGCAAAATCCGAAACTTACCTATAGGAAAGACCGGTTCGGTCAACCTGAGTTCAGTCAACCGGTTTGGTCAACCGGCACTTAATGAAGCATGAGCTCCAGTCATTTAATTGCTCTCAGCTCCGGCTAATAAATACCTTCAGCATTCTCAGGTTTGAGATAAAATTCGGACAGGTTCAACCTTGGTTCAGAAATCCGGACAGGTTCAACCTTGGTGCAGAAATCCGAACAGGTCAATCTTTGTGAAGAAATCCGGACAGGTTCAACCTATGTGCAGAAATCCGGACAGGTTTAAGTTCAGGACCGATTGAGTTGCAAATTAAAAGTGTTCGGCTAGTTCAATCCATTGAAAATCCTAAGAGCTAACGTACATCTTCAACGGGCAGATTATTCAAAAGATATGAATATCTTGAAGATAACGTGTTAAGACAAACAAAATATTCCTTGGGAATATGTAAAAGAATAAACCAGGCATGGGGCAAGATAATGATTACAATATTCCTTGGAAATATGTAAGAGAATAAACTAGGCATGGGGCAGGATAATGATTACAATATTCTTTGGGAATATGTAAGAGAGAAAAACGATCGGCTTACGCATGTCTTCCATGTGTCCAAACTGGTTTATGCATGTCGGCCATGTGTCAACCGACACGGCTTCCAGTGACCAATCTCCTGGAGAGAGAAAAGATGAACGTTGTCATCTTTTCACTATAAAAGGAAGCTGGATCATTTCAAGAAAAAAGACCATCGCGCGAACACGTAAACATGCGTGAGATCATTTACGAAAAGATTATTCAAGAGAGAAGAAACTGAAAACATAAGATCTGACGCATAGTGATTGAAATTCTAGAAAGCATTGTTGTTGTGTATGTGTATTGAGTTATTGTATTACATCATAGTGAATGGTGTAACCGACGAGTAGTGATTAAGACTCGTTCGACATTGTGTGAGTGTTGTAACATTCTGTTGTGTGATGTTTGTGGATGATGTTAAACAAGGGAAGAAGATGATGAAATTGAATTAGGGATGAGATGAGGAAAAGATTGAATGAGAGCGAGATGAAATCAAGAGTTAAGAAAGAAGTTAGTTTTTTCATTAAAACAAAAGTAATCCTCTTTTTACAAGTTTAATCCCTTCATATATAAGAGTAAGGGTATTTAGGTAATTATCGAATATTTCATTAATTAATAATAAACGGATTAATTATAAATGTGATTTTATAATATGAGCCGTTGGATTGGATTGTCTTCATCTTGACCGCATATTCCATTGTTGAAACCCTTTAGTCATTTAGGTTTATACATTTTAGGAGAATGCCGTAACACTACTCCCTCCCTAAGATTGAAGACGATTGCGTCGCCTTCTACGAAGCCCCTTTGATTTCCATCTGAGATTGGGGAAATCCGTAGTGATTATAGAAGCGTCTTCCCAGCAAGCATCGGATCTATCTTTCCCCTCACTTTGGACGAGTAACTAGCGCACCGTTTCTCCATCTCTCAAGGTAAGTCTTTCTTCTAAAATCGTCTCTGGTTCAAAATCGATTCTTTCTAGATCATCTATGTTAGTCTTTGATGCATGATTTCCAATAAACTTTTTGAGTTGTGACACATGAAAAACATTGTGAATACGAGTATGAGATGGTAATTTTAAACGATACGATACCTGTCCGATTTTGCTTGTAATTTTGTAAGGCCCATAGAACTCATGTTGGAGTTTTGTGGGTTTGTTTTATGTGAGAGTGATTTGTCTGTAGGGTTGAGCTTTTAAGAACACCATATCTCCTATTTCGAAAAATACCTCTTTATGCTTCTTATCATACTGTTGTTTCATCCTGTCTTGTGCTCGTTGGAGATTTTGTTTAGCTAATTGGAGATGGTGTTCTCTTACTTGTAGAGTTCTATCTAGATTGGGGTCAATTGCATCTCCAGCCAAATACGGGACATGCACTGGTGGTTCCTGGTTATATACTAGCTGATATGGAGACATGCCACTTGTAGAGTGAAAATTGGTGTTATACCACCATTCGGCTAAGGGTAACCATTTACTCCATAAGTGCGGTCTTTGGCTAATCATGCATCTCAAGTAAGTTTCCACACATTTATTAAATATCTCTGTTTGTCCGTCTGTTTGAGGGTGATAAGCTGTAGATAATTTTTGTTCTATGCCCTGTAATTTAAGCAATTCTTTCCAAAAAGCACTTAAGAAAATTTTATCCTTGTCACTAGTAATACTTTTTGGCATACCATGCAATTTGAATATGTTATCAATAAAAACCATAGCAATTGAATAAGCTGTATACGGATGTGTAATTGCTATAAAATGGGCCATCTTAGACAATCTGTCTACTATAACAAAAATTGCAGTTTTACCTTGTGATTTTGGAAGGCCCTCAATAAAATCCATAGAAATGTCAGTCCAAACATGATTAGTAATTGGAAGGGGTTGTAATAATTCATTGGGGAGATGTGAGTCAGGTTTGTTTTGTTGACAAACTTGACAATTATGCACATATGCCCGAATGTTTTTTGTCATACCCTTCCAAAAATAGGCGAGTTGTATTTTCTTTGTCGTTACATTTACTCCCGAATGTCCTCCCACCGATGATGTATGAACTGTTTCTATTATTTTATTTCTAAGATCCGTGTCAAATCCTATTACTAGTTTGCCTTTCCTTCTAAGATGATTGTTAGTATAAGAATAGTAAGGGTGAGTGTCTGGATCTTTCTGAATATCCATAATAATATTTTTAAGATTTGGATCAATATTCCATAATGATGAAATAGTATCTAAAAATGGTGAATGAATAGTAGAAAGAGCCCAGCAATGACCCTCCACTCTTGAAAGAGCATCTACAACAATATTTTCTTTACCTTTTTTATAGGTAACAGAAAATCAAACCCTATAAGCTTATAGGGAAATTTGATGAAATAACCCTCATAAGAGGGTTATTACCATATTTAACATAGCCTTACTAATTTTTTCATATATAACCTTTTGTCAGGGCAAAATGTCTCTTTTGCCCTTTAATTTAAAAAAAATCATTTTTTTTTCATTTCCCTTCTCCCCGTTTTCCCTCCCTCTCCCTCTGTTCAACTCTCCCTACACCGAAGATGACCGATCAACCATCCTCTCCCCCGAACCCCGAAACATCGACGACAATTCAAACCCTTCCTCTCCCCCGAACCCCGACGAGCCCCCGACGACAAATAAGAGTCCCCGACGAGAAGCAGAACTCCAGAACGACGAAGGTGAGTTTATCTTCCATGTTTTTCCCGTTTTCTATCCGAGTTTTCCCTTTTTGTATCGTTTGTATTCCATGCATTCTGAAATGGAAGAATGATTAGTATTTTTTGTTTAGGTTTAGGTTTAGGTTTATTGGCTGACTGAATCGTTTTGGGTTTAAAATGCATCTGTCGAAGGCTGTTGCAGGTTGTCGCAGACGAATGCGCATCTGTCGCAGACGAATGCGCATCTGTCGCCTGCGACAGATGGATTTTTCGCCAATGCATTTTTCGCCTGCGACCTTTTGGTTACTTGATTGTTTGTACAAACAATGTTAGTTTGCTTTCTGACATTGTGATTTACTTATCAGATATCTCAGCACAAGTGTGAATGACCCTTTATGCAGTATGTTGATATTGAAGGTCTTCGGTTGGATGACTACTATGCGTTAAGGTACTTTTTTCTTTTCTGGTTTACATTTCTATTGATTTTAATGTTGGAAAGTGTGTATAGGTTATGGACAGACCTATGTACTTCAGTACTATAAAGAATCAAATGGAGGTAAAGATGGAACTGGTTATAAGAATGTCCGTGACATTTTTGCTGATATGAGGCTAGTGTTCGACAATGCAATTTAGTATAACGATTAAAAGAGCGATGTTCATTTGATGGCGAAGACTTTGTCAGAAAAACAAAGATATTTTTACAATTGTTTAGAACATTCAAATTAAGTGTCTTACAATAAATGATACATGGTGATAATTTAAATAATGATGAGAATGATTAAATCTTAGTACCCAGTTTCAATTGATTGTTTTCAAATAACACTCATTTATTTGAAAATAACACTCATTTATTCAAAAAAAAAAACTGCAACAACAAACGCCACCACTCAGTGATGAAAATAAAACCCTTCTAATTCACAAACATATCAATCAATCAAAATATCATTCTTTGTATTCAAATTTAGAATTGTTCCTCTTTTACTTAGCATTTAAATCAAACTCAACCCTCCATCACGCCAATCGTTTTGCCTATTATAAGTCTCCTCGTCGTTCAGAAAATACTCTGAAGGTTCTCTCTGATCATCCATTTGTGCATTCACCTCTCCACACCCATTGTTATTATTACCCATTTCATTCGGGCTCCCTCAATCCTCAACGCCCATTCTGTGTGCCCACCCATTGTTATTATTACCCATTTCATTCGGACTTCATCCTCAACGTCCATTCTGTGTGCCTCAAAAGCATTCAAACGTACAGGCTAGTGAAGTTATGCTCATTCATTGATTATAGACATCAAAATAACACATGCATAGACCAGTAAGCAAAACATAAAATGGAGATTGAGAGATACATATTGCAAACGTCGCAGACGAATGCGCATCTGTCGCAGACGAATGCGCATCTGTCGCAGACGAATGCGCATCTGTCGCAGACGAATGCGCATTCGTCGCCTGCGACAGATGCGCATTCGTCTGCGACAACCTGCAACAGCCTTCGACATATGCATTTTAAACCCAAAACGATTCAGTCAGCCAATAAACCTAAACCTAAACCTAAACCTAAACAATAAACACTAATCATTCTTCCATTTCAGCATGCATTGAATATAAACGATACAAAAAGGGAAAACTCAGATAGAAAACGGGAAAAACATGGAAGATAAACTCACCTTCGTCGTTCTGGAGTTCTGCTTCTCGTCGGGGACTGTTATTTGTCGTCGGGGGCTCGTCGGGGTTCGGGGGAGAGGAAGGGTTTGAATCGTCGTCGATGTTTCGGGGTTCGGGGGAGAGGATGGCTGATCGGTCATCTTCGGTGTAGGGAGAGTTGAAAAGAGGGAGAGGGAGAGGGAGGGAAAACGGGGGAGAAGGGAAAAGAAGGAAAAAAATGATTTTTTTTTAAATTAAAGGGCAAAAGAGACATTTTGCCCTAACAAAAGGTTATATATGAAAAAATTAGTAAGGCTATGTTAAATATGGTAATAACCCTCTTATGAGGGTTATTTCATCAAATTTCCCAGCTTATATAACCATTTTTCCTGACTAACTGTGTGTATTCTCTGCTCCAATAAATATTTTAACGGTTCATGATCAGTTTTAACTATGAAAGGCTTAAATTGTAGATATGATTTCCATTTTTTCACAGCCATAATTAACGCAAATAATTCTTTCTCATATGCATGAAGAAGTTTATTATTAGGAGAAAGAGACTTGCTTATGAATGTTATGGGTTATCGTTTCTGAATTAAAACAACCCCCATACCAATATTTCTTGCATCTGTCTCTACAATAAATGTATCATTAAAATCAGGTAATGCCAAAACTGGTGGGGTACACATTGCTGTTTTTAATTTGTCAACAGCTTCTTTTGAGATTTCAGACCATACAAAACTATCTTTTTTCAACAAATTAATTAGTGGTCTAGCAATTAAACCATAATTACATATAAATCTTCTATAATAACCTGTTAGTCCTAAAAACCCTGTTAGCATTTTAATTGTTGTAGGAATAGGCCAATGTTTCATTGCTAACAATTTATCAGGATCTGCTTCTACTCCATCAACTGAGATAATATGACATAAGTACTCTATTTTTTTTTAGGCAAAAGAACACTTAGATTTTTTTAGAAAAAATGTATGTTGTTTCAGAATATCGAAGACTAATCGAATATGAGTTAAGTGATCCTTCCAATTTTTGCTATACACAAGTATATCATCAAAAAACACCAAGACAAATTTTCGCAAATATGGTTTGAATATTGTATTCATGATACATTGAAATGTAGAAGGAACATTAGTTAGACCAAACGACATGACTAGAAATTCATATAACCCTTCATGAGTTTTAAATGTTGTTTTATGTATATCTTTTGGGTTCATACGAATTTGATGAAATCCAGCTTTTAAATCAAGTTTGGTATATATGCAGCTAGCATGAAGTTCATCAAGTAATTCTTCTATAATAGGTATAGGAAACTTATTTTTAATTGTCATGCTATTTAATTCCTATAATCTATACAAAATCTCCAACTCATATCTTTTTTCTTAACTAAAATGACAGGTGCTGCAAATGCACTGTTACTAGGTCTAATTATATCTTGTTTAGACATTTATGCAATCAATTTTTCAATTTATATTTTATACAATGCAGGGTACCTGTAGGGGCTGAGGCTAATTGGGATCGCTCCCTCCTTCAGAACAATCTGATGATCTTGCTGTCTAATGGGAGGCAGCTCTGTTGGATCCTGGAATAAAAAGTTAAACTCATCCAAAACTAAGTTTAACTGTTCTATTGGCATCTCAAAATTTGTGTTAGTATAAATTGAAAAAAATTGAGGAGATAGCGAAACACAATTTGTCAATGATGTAGCTTTGTCAAACTTAATTTCTTTTTTGAAACTTGTCATTTGTTTTCCTTCATTAGGCATAGTAGATGTAAGACTATTGATCGTAAACATTTTATCATGGGAAGAAAATGACATTGTTAATTGTTTGAAATTCCATAAAATATCTGACAATTTAATAAGCCACTCTATTCCTAGAATCAAGTCATAACTAGTCATTTTTAAAATTCTCAAATTCGTGTTAAAATGATAGTCTTGTATTGAACATGATATTTGAGAATAAAATTGTGTACTCTGTAATGTAGACCCATCCGCTACTGAAACCTGCAAAGGGTTAGTAACTGAAATAGGGTGATTAATTAAAGACATTAGGTTAGCATTTATGAAATTATGTGTACTGCCTGAATCGATAAGAATATTGACTGCTACGTCCTTGATATACCCATGTAATGTCATTGTTCTATAATAATTTGTTCCTGTCAAGGCGTTCATTGAAACTGCAGATAAGTCTTCTATTTCTGTATCCGTAACTTCTATTTCTTCGTCATTAGGCAGTTCAATATTTTCGGATGCTTCCAATGTATAAACAATTGTCTTGCATTTGTGTGTAGAGTCGAATTTTTCCGGAAAATGGTAGCATTCTCCTCTTGCCCTTTTTACTGCTACGACTTTAGGATCAATTCTTTTGAAATTGAATCTGTTAGAATTATTATTGAATGGTCTTTTGGCCGGAGTTGGGAGCAATGGAGGGCTGTTGTTGTACAAATGTGCTTGTTTAGCATAAGATGTATGCGTTGCTTCTTGAACTCAGGCCATTGCCATAGCATCATTGATATTTGTAGGATTGAGTAGTCTAACCGGATTAGCAATTTCTGGTCTAAGTCCTCCAAAGTAGCAATCCATCATATAATCACTGGGCATTCTAGAAAGTTTGTAGGAAATTTCTGTAAATTTGTCATTATGTGCTTCTACAGGTCCTGATTGTTTAAGGTTCAATAAATCGCTCATTGGGGCATCAAAGATTGTTAAACCGAACTTCTTTTTAACTTCCCCTTTAAGCATATCCCATGTTACTATCATATCAGGGTCTAACCTTGATATGTAGTTTGTATATCATATTCTTGTTTTGTCGATGAAGTGTAATCGAGCAATTCTTGCCTTAATATTTGGAGGGGTGTCGTCTACCGCAAAAAAATGTTCTGCTAAATATATCCAGTCATCCACATCTTTTCCGTCGAATTTAGGAAAATTTATTCTTGTTATACTTTTATGAATATGATATGGTCTTGGCTGTCCAAAATTGTGTTGATCATGATAATTATTATATTCTTGAAATATAAAATTATCTTCTTCACGGTTATGATCCTTTCTTGCATTTATATTATAAATGGTTGAACATTGTTTATATTAGGAGTTTGAACGTTACTTGTATGAGCTCCTCTTGTATTTGGATTAACGTTTAATGCTGGATTGTTATGATGCCCTCGATGTTCTCTTGGATTGCCCTGATTGCTGTTATTATTGTTGTTTTTAATCTGATGTATCAATGTTTCGATCACCGTCTCGAATCCCTTTTGTAAATTGTTGAATTTTAGATCTATTCGAGCATTAAGGTCGTCGAAACTCTTTTTCTGAGTACTTAAATGCTCATTGATTTGTAGAACAGAATCTTCTAAGCTTTAGATTATAGAATTGTGTTCCTACAAACATTCGTTGATGTGATCTGGGTTTTTCTTGGAAACTTGATTCTCCATTTTCGATCTTTTTCCAACCATGACGCGAATAACCCGTTATTGTTTCTTTTTCTTGCCAACCATGACGCGAAAAAATATGAATTTCCAACGGTCAGAAGATCGTTGCCTCTAATACCAGTGTTGTGTGCTGCTTGTGGATGATGTTAAACAAGGGAAGAAGATGATGAAATTGAATTAGGGAGGAGATGAGGAAAAGATTGAATGAGAGCGAGATGAAATCAAAAGTTAAGAAAGAAGTAAGTTTTTTCATTAAAACAAAAGTAATCCTCTTTTTACAAGTTTAATCCCTTTATATATAAGAGTAAGGGTATTTAGGTAATTATCGAATATTTCATTAATTAATAATAAACTGATTAATTATAAATGTGATGTTATAATATGAGCCGTTGGATTGGATTGTCTTCATCTTGACCGCATATTCTATTGTTGAAACCCTTTAGTCATTTAGGTTTAGACATTTTAGGAGAATGCCGTAACACATTCAAGTTAGTGAAAATCCTTCTCATCATTTGAGAAGAAGGGGTGACGTAGGAGAGTTTGCTCCGAACATCCATAAAAAATCTTGTCTTGTGTTATTTTCCTTATTTCCGGCTTACTCACTCTAAACTGAACTATCACCTACTCTAAACCGAACCGGTCCATTTCTTATCTCTAACCGATTCCTTACAAATATCATCCAAATCAAACATTGAGTGTTGCTTCAAGCTGAAATAGACATTTCCGCCCTTGAACCCGGTTCAAGAGTCTGTGACAGCTTGTGCAGTGTTAAGAAGCGGTTTTAGTCTCTAACCGGACTATCACCAACTAGTGTGTGTATTGTGTTGTAAGCGTTCATCCTTTAGAAACCGGAACCCCGGTCCTCATAGGGCGATCCCGATCCTAACATTAAACAAAAAACTTTTCATTGCAGAAAACAAGTATGTCGAATACGAGTAATATGGCGCATTTCGTGTACAGGAATAATGTGGGTAACATCTCTTTTTCATAAGTCGAGAGGCAACTAGTGCATTTTCTCATTTCATAAAAAAGTTTCTAATGTTTTTTGTTTTTATTATAATGTGTATTATTGAATTTGTACAGGAGAGGACGACTGGACAATCGCCTAATTTTGCTAACCTATTTCTCTTCACGCATACTAAGAAACCAACTCTATAGTAACCAAATCCGGAGGTCCCCCTATTGTTGTTGAAAAAGTGGTAAGTGTGGTTTATATGTTTAATTTGTGTATGTTTATGTTTTTGTACTAATCTAAAATTAATTGTGTTTGTAATCTGTATTGCGCACTGCTATAAAAGAAAACTCGAGTAGGAATTAACTATAGTTGATGGAGTACGTCTTCGGATCTCAAGGACATGGTAAAGTCGTAGGTATGGGGGCAGGGATACGACCTACATCGTTTAGAGTAGATGTTCGAGGTTCTTCGAGTAGTCATCGCACAGACACTCAACAATTACGTGAGGACAACCTAGATCTATAGAAAGAAATGCACATAATGTGAGAGGACCGTGAATTGGAGATGTAGAAGCTCCGAGTGGAGCGTGAAGCAGAGATGATAGAGCTGTGAGAGGAGAATGAGACTCAAAGACGACTATCACGTGAAGAGATTGAGGTTGTAAGACTATGCTCTAAGGAAGCTAGACAATGCTCTAAGGCTGAGAGACTACACTCTAAGGCTGAGCGTGACCAAATGAGGGAAGAAATGGTTCATATGAAGAATCAGATGACAATTATATTATTTATGTTTCCTGGTGGCCTTCCTCCACGTCTTCCCCCTCATACTTGATTTGTTATTGTATTAATAATTTGATTTTTGGATTATGATATTTAGGTATTTTTGTATTATATAAATGTTTTTTGGATTAAATATTTAATATTGTTTACAAATATACATGTATATTAATAATATAAATAAAAACAAAATATATTTAAATATATATAACGGCGTTGACGAAGGAAAAGCCATTACAGATACAGGTATGATCAGTAACGGTTCTGTCATTAATATTACCGTTACTGATATGAATATCTGTAACGACATTGGCAAAGGGAGATCCGTCACAGATATACATATCAGTAACGACAATGCTAATGACATAACCGTTACTAATACATGTATCTGTAACGACTCTTCCTTTAAAAATGCTATTACAGATTCTAACGGTTTTCTATATGACAGTGCCCTTACTTATACTCATATTAGTAACGGTATTAATACCGTTACTGATACTAATATTAACAACGACATTATAGAGTCGTTATTGATACTTATTGGCATTATAGAGCCGTTACTGATACTAGATAAGTATCAATAACGTTTGTTTTTCTAACGAATTGTAACGGCGTTATGTGCCATTATTGAAATTTATCAGTAACGACTTTTGGGGTCTTCTGTAACGACTTTAGTCCTTACTATACTCCTTTTTTCTACTAGTGTAAATTATTCATAATAAAAATTTGTTGACAAAATATGACAAAATAAAAAGTTAAATTAGACTAATAATAATAAATTTTTGTTGTGAAAATATAACTCAAAAAAAGTTAAACTAAATACTAATAAAAATTTGTAGTGATAAGACAACAAAATGAAAAATTAAATAGAATACTCATTAAAATTTTGGTTGGATTAAAAAAAAAAAAAAATAGATTAGAAAATTAATAATAAAAAATTATATTGATTTAATATTTATGAAAAATGGTAATTTAAATATAGAGAAATGATTGGGAAGGGAATTTGAGTAAGGGATTGATGTGGCGCAATTTGATTAGCCAAATAAATAACAAAATTTTTCTCTCTTTTTTCTCCTCACATTTTATCATTTTTCCAATCTCCTCACCTTTTATCTTTTTTTTCAATCACTAATTCTTCCCTCCCAATATTCTCCCTTAAATTCTCTCCCCTATCACTCATCTTAAATATATTGTTATAACGAAGGAGAATGTCTAGGATCATTCTCTCCCCAATTCTCTCTTTCAAATTTTCTCCCTATCACTCCTCTTAAATATATTGTTATAACGAAGGAGAATGTCTTTTTTTTAAATAGGTGGAAGTGATCGATAAATTTATTAATTTTCTTATTAAAAAGTTATATAAATTATTAATTAAAATATAAATATATATTTTTTAAATTTATAAAAATAATAATTGAAATATATATCAAAACATAAATAATTTAATTTATAAAATAATAATTTAAATTTATAAAATCAAAAATGAAATTTAATAAGAATGCCTTTAACAAATATATATTTTTGTTTAATAATTAATCCTATTATATTGTTATAAATTGATTTATAATTTTTAATAATTAAACTTATTAATAGGATATGTATATTTTTAATTACTTCTTTAACTAGATTATTAAGTGATTTATATATTTTTTTAAATAAAAAAATTATAATTTATTAAAATTATAATTATAAATAAAAATTATATAAGTGTATTCTATGTTGTTTACAAAACTCAAACCTTCTCCGCCTAAAACCCTAAGTGATTTTTACCCCAGCAAACCCTAATTTCGCACAATAAACCCTAATTTCTCAAATCTATCTCAAATCTTATTTGTTCACTTTATTTTCAATTTTTATCTTTGTAAGTCTAGTTATTGATTTTTTTTATTGTTATTGACTTTTTTTAGTCTCTAAATCTGCCATGGTTGAAATTCTTACTCTTTTGATTTGATATATTTGCGGATAATCATATTTCATATTTGAATACATATCTCTTGCAAACTCTCTCAGATAAGTTCATATTTTTCTTGATTAACCTAATCCCTTACTCATTTACTCTAATCTTATAGATCTGAAATCAAATTGTTTATTTAATAAAGTTAATATCTTCTTTTCTTTGATTAATCTAAACTATCATGTTTTATATATCTTATCTTTATTCTAATCTTATAATCTTATATATCTGAAGTCAAATTATTTATTTAATAAATTTAATATCTTCTTTGATTAATTTAAACTATCATGTTTTATATATCTTATCTTATATGAATTCAAATTATTTATTTAATAAATTTTTGTTTATCATTAATTTTAATTATTTATTATTTGATTTGTTAATGAATTTTATCAAAATAATAAAATTATTATCCTATTACATCTATTCCAAATTTTTTTAGAGGGTTATATTTTCATATTCAATCTACTCATTTACTCTTTTCCATTAAACATAAATTAAAAATTATAAGTGAAAAAATATATCTTCTTATTCCATAGCTATATATATATATATTTAAAAATGATATATATATATATTATATATATATATATATTAAAAGGTGATAAATAAGTGATTAGTTAAAATAAATTAAGATTAATATATATAATACAAAATAAATCATTAATAATACTTTTAAATTTATTATTATCTTAGCCATTGTATTAAAAATTTCTAATTATTAAAAAATTTAAGAATTAAAGTTTATTTTATGAACTAACTAATATATTTATTATTGTTATTATTTTTATGAATTTTCAATTTTCTAATGGAATATGCAATTGTTTGTTATTGAGTTTTTTACCTAACTTAGTATTTTTTTATTTTATTTGAATATAGGAAATGGTATAGATTTTCATTATCTTCAAGTTTAACTCATTTATTATTGAATATTAAAGTTATATTCACTTATTTCTCCCTTCCATTAACCATAAATAAAAAATATTTTTTCCTTATTTCAAAGGCACAAAGTTATTAAAATATATATATATTTATTTTTACCACTTATTTAATTGCATTTTTAATTTTTGGTAAGTAGGTGGTAGTTAAAATAACAAAGATAATAAATATATATAAATTAATTAAAATAATATATATATTTGTTTATTTAAAGGCATTTAAAGTTTTAAAGAAGTGATAATTAAATAAATAATTAATATTATTTTAAAATTAATATTATCATGTATTAAAGTTTATTTTATGAACTAATTAGTATATATTCTAAAGCATCAACCTGTAACCATATAATTGATTCGTTCATCAATCCTATGTATTACTAACTCATTCATTCATTTACTACATACTTATATTAGGATTTTTTATACACACTTTCCCTCACAAACACACTTGTCGAAGAAGTCGAATTCCGCTCTAAGTACATGAAAAAACTATGAGAGAATGTTCATTCCAGGGAGAAACAATTTGAAAGATGTTGGAATGTATTCTTGTAGTGTGTTAAGAGAATTGGAGGTTTGATGGTGCATTTCATATAGTATCATGAAACCTCCAACTTGCATCTTCCTCTACTGAAATGCATTCCAACGTCCTTCAAATAGGTTTTGCTTGACATGAAGATCCTCTCATAATTTTTTTAAATCCTTATAGGGGGACTCATATCTTAAAGAGAAAATGCATAGTGATCAATCCAAAAAACTTGATTTAATCCAGAAACAAAATAAAGAGACATAAAGGATAATGTAATGAAAGGTCCAAAATTTGATTTTAAGAAAATTTATATAATTATTGGTATACATTTGTACTATTTGATAAATGACAATATGCATATTTTTATTCTTAAACTTAATTATCCTTTTTTTAGGATGTGGATTGATCATTACTGATTGATACGTGGGTTTGACGATGACACCTTGGTATGATAATAGTGAGGCGATATTTGAACGATCCCATTCAGGTTTAAGCTCTGTAACATGTTGCATATACTCTTTAGTTGTCAGCATTAACTCATGGTAGATCACTCATCTTGGAAGAAACTATGATATACTATAGTTTAAGCTCTGTAACATGTTGCATATACACTTTAGTTGTTAGCATTAACTCATGGTAGATCACTTATCTTGGAAGAAACTAGGATATACTAGAGTTGTTAGCTAGGATGGATATAAACGGTTTGCGGATGTTTATCGGTCTTATAAGTTTCATTCTTTTGCAGAATTAGGCAAGAAACCTGTTGCGGTTATACACTTGTTTATTACTTCAAAATTGCCATCATCATCAATATTGTTGAATGTAAGCCCAATTTCTCAGCATCAAGAGTCGCACTGGATATAAGAAGCTTCAGATTAGGACCACATTGAGTAACATCCACTGTTATTAAACCAAACAAAATATCAGTTGTGAGTGTGCTCTCATCATGAGCCTCATCCACCATTAATACTACTACACTATAACTGGAAAGATCAATCATATATTTCAGCATTGTTTTTTAGATGTACAATCTTAAATTCGAATAGAATATCAACCTCATGCCCAAGTTTAGCACCCATTTCTTGAGAAACTTTGGAACCAACACTCATTGGAGCAACACTTACATCGATGTGGTTGAGTACAACCAATCCTTCCATGTCTTTCCATGCTTTGTGGAGGTATTTGTGTCGTTTTTCTTAATCCTGTTTCACCTACAATAATAAGTATCTGATAATAAGTATTTTTTTCCTTGTATAGGTAAATAGGCAAGGTTCCTCTCTAAGGCTGATTATGTCATTGTTGATTCCTTCTCTAGTTGTTTTTTTGTTCATATTTCACATTTGTAAAATCAATATGAAAGTTATCAGATATTATTTGCTTGTTTTTTTTTTCTTTTGGGCAGCCAATCTTAAAAGTTGTTTTGGGGATGAATTTGATTCTACTCTCTTACTTCTTGTTCTGTTTTGGAGAAAGATTTATCTTTCTCTCCAACATTTGAAGAATCTCTGTAAAGCTTTGTAGAAACATCAAATCTCTTTTCTTATTATACTTGTCTTTTTCACTATATCCATCAGTTATCCTATATTTTTTTACTAATTCATCAACTTCTTAATCAATTTTCTTTTTTGACAAGATCGTATATTATATATGACGACCGATTCTTAAAAATAGGATGCCGAACCACATAATTGACATACTTGTGCTAAACAAATTTATTAAAAAATAAAGTCATGTTGCTAACTCAATTCAAAATATGTTTACATAATAATAATAATAAACTAAAAAATCTATAATTCTCTTTAACAAAATATTTATTAATTATTTAAATTTAAAATTATAAAATTATAATAATTAATATTTTTATTTTTAAATATATATTTAAATATGAGAAATAATTAGGGAATAGAATTTGGAAGACTGAAAAAATAACAAATTCCTGAAAAAATAACAAATTCATTCCGATATATATATATATATATATATATATATATATATATATATATATATATATATATATATATATATATTAAAAGTATTTATTATATTTTATGAAAATTTTATTTTTTTTAATAAAACTACTTAACATTATTTAAATTAAAAAATTTCAAAAAATAAAAAACTTAAACTGAGTTTATCTAATTTATAAGAAACAAAACAACAAGACAAATGAATTAAAGTCACAAACAAAGCATACAACTCAAACGAACATAATTTTATGAATTTATATATATATATATATATATATTAATTAGATAGAATGGTTAATAATTTTAAAATATTAATAAAAAATATAATAATTAATAATTTTAATTTGGACTATTAATTATTTATATAAATAAATCGATAATATATATTCAAACATTATAATTAGGGGTGAGTAAGGAGGACGGTATATCTTAATATTTTATCCATACCTTATACCTTATCTAAAATTTCGGTATGTAAAAATGCATACATTTACCTTACCTTGATTTCGGTATACTTTGTTTCGATATACCTTAATTTCAGTATAAAAAACTCATACATTACCTTACCTTAATTTCGGTATACCTTATTTTCTGTACGGTATCGGTATTATATACTTTGATACCTAAAAAATATATTAATTTTATAAAAAATCAATCCCATCAGTAAAGTAGAGATTGCATATATGGAATAATATTTCAGTATAATTATATTGTGATATTATTCAAAAAATTATATTTCTATAATTAAATTAATTTCAAATCTATTTAATTATTTCCTTATAAATATTATATATATATATTTATATATATATTAACTTATAAATACTATTTTAGTATTTTGGTATATCTCGATATACCAAAATTTTAAAAATCTCATACCTTTACAGTACCAATAATTACGGTATCGGTATCATACCTTAACTTTTTTACGGTATACCTTAAAAGTCGATATTTTCGATATATTACGGTACGGTATTTTCGATATACCTTTAATATCGGTAATTTTCATCACCATTCATAATAAAATAATTAATAGTACTATATACATATATATCTAATTTTGACAGATAGGTTATTGGATTTTGAAAAATAAGTTATTGGATTATCCGAATTTGAATATTATATTAAGTTAGAAATTTGATTTTAGGTTATATTAGGTTAGACATGTTAGATTATTGGATAGTATTTGAATTAGATTATGATAGATTATTAGATTATATTTATTAGATTTGCTAGATTATTGGATTGTCCAAATTTGTTTGTTAGATTAAGTTAGACTATTGGATTGTAGGTTATATTAGGTTAGACATGTTAGATTATTGAATTGTATATTAATTAGATTATGATAGATTATTGGATTGTATATTAATTAGATTATGATATATTATTGGATTGTATTTATTAGATATGTTAGATTCTTGGATTGTATGTTAGAGTATTAATTGTATGTTAATTAGATTATGATAGATTATTGAATTGTATGTTAGATATGTTAGATGGATTGTGTGTTAGATTATTGGACTAGCTAGGTATATGAATGATTTAGGAAGGATATATTTTATTTGACATAGTTAATATTTTGTCTAGTCCTAATGGAAGTTCCTAACAAAACATGGATAACTATGTACTTCGTATTGATCCAAAATATATCGATGGGGTTGACAAGTTCATAGAATTTGCTGAAAGGTCTACGAGTATATCTTCAATTGCATGTCCTTGTGTAAAGTGTACAAATTAAGTATATGAGAATAAGACTATCGTTAGAACTCATCAGATTGTATTCAGAATCAGACAAAACTATGTTTTTGGTATTTTCACGGGGAAAGGAGAATTGAATGTGAGAGTGTAATTGTTGCTAGTGAGAGTGGGGAAGATGCATCAAATGATGATGAGTTTATAGAAGAACCGATGAATGTACAATAGAATAACGAGAGTAATACCATTGACGAACTTGTTAACGTTTGTGTGGATCACCTAATGGAAGATATCATTGCTGATTTGTACCCTAATGACAATGAACATCCTAGTGAAAATGACCATCCTGTTGATGATGCCAATACATTTTATAATTTGTTGGATGATTCGAAACTATCTTTGTATGAAGGTTTTCGAATTTCCAAAGGCTCATCTCTTCTTAAACTTCTTCACATAAAAAAATGTAGGCCAGTGGACAAACATGTCATTTGATTTGTTGTTGGGATTATTGAAGAATGGAATTCTACCAGTTCCTAATCTACTACCAAATCTGTATTATGAGTGCAAGAAATTCATTACAGACATAGGTCTATCATACGAAAAAATTGGTGGGTGTAAGAATGATTGTATGCTTTTTTTTAAAGAATATAAGGATTTGCAGAATTGCAAAGTCCGTGGGTTGTTCAGATGGAATATCAATCAATCTAGTGGTGTAATTCGGAAAAAAAAATGAAAGGAAAATTTATTCCCAATAAGGTGTTGCGATATTTTCCATTAAAACCGAGGTTGCAAAGACTTTTTATGTGTTCCAAAACATCTTCACTGCTGACTTGGCATAAAGATAACAATTTTGAAGATGATGTGTTGAGGCATCCGGCTAATTCAATGACATGGAAGACATTTTATAACTTGTACTCAAATTTCGCAGCAGACCCTCGAAATGTGCAACTTTCTTTGGCAAGTACGGATTTCAACCCTTTGCTAACGGAAAAATATCGTACAACATTTGTCCAGTAATTCTCATCCCTTACAATGTCTCTCCCACTATATGTATGAACACAAACAACTTTTTTGTGTCCATGTTAATTCCAGGACCAAAGGGTCCTAAAGATTGCATTGACGTGTTTCTTGAGCCACTTATTGAAGAGTTGATGGAATTGTGGCATACTGGTGTGAAGACATACAATGCAAACAAAAAACATTATTTTAACTTGTAGGCAGCTCTTATGTGGACTATTATTTATTTCCTGGTATATGCAAATTTGTTTGAATGGAGTACAAAGGAGAAATTTGCATGTCTGTCTTGTAATCAGAATACTACATCATTGAGGTTAACAAATTTCCAAAAGGAGTGTTACATGAGTCATCGACGTTTCCTCCCGCCTAATCATCGTTGGCACAAAGAGATTGATACGTTTGACAGACGTACTGAGCATAGAGCGCCTCCTATTCTACTATCGGGGTCCGAAATTCAATTACAAGCACGAGATCTAAAGGAAATTTGTTTGACAAAGTACCTTCCCATGAAAAAGAAAATTATTCATGAATCTCGGTGTGATAACTGGAACAAATTTGGTATATTTTTCCAATTTCCTTATTGGAAATCGTTTATGTTGAATATAGATGGGATTAAAGCGAGGAAAGATTTGGTCATACTGAACATAAAGCATTCCTTACATCTCGTTGATGTTGATGACGTTTTTCGGTGTCCGGCAGCCCCTTATGCACTATACAAAACCATTATGCCAATTTTTGAAAGATGTTAAAATGTAAGACGGTTTTTGTTCAGATATTGGCGTGTGTGTAAATATAAATGAGAAACAAATATTAGGATAGAAGAGTCACGATTGTCACATTTTATTACAGTATCTCATTCCACTAGTTACATGTGGCCTACTTCCCAATGATGTGTACTATGATGTTGTGAATTTGTCAATGTTCTTTCGGTTACTTTGCCAAAAAGGTTTACAGTGCGGTCTATTGGAAAAACTACAAGACGACATTGTCTTGACACTTTATAAACTGAAGAAGATATTTCCACCTTCATTTTTTGATATAATGATGCACTTGCCAGTTCATTTAGCTTATAAGGCTTGCCTTGGAGGGCCTGTTCAGTATCGATGGATGTATCTAGTTGAATAGTATATGAGCACACTAAAGAAATACTTTAGGAACATGAACTTTCTAGAAGTTTCAATTAGTGAGAGTTACTTTGTGAATTAGAGTATGAACATGTGTGCCCGATATTTGGAGGATCAAGAATCACGAGATGGCTCGATACAAACTAGTACAACATTGTCAATATTATTTGTTATGGAAGAGCTATCTAATGGCACGACTTACACATACCAACCAGGGGATCGTCAACGTGCTCATTCGTACATCTTAAAAAATTGTCACGAAGCTAAAGAATATTACAAGTAATTGCAACAAATTCATTACTAGTTATGGTTGGTTTAAGTACTTTTAGAAATAAATTAATTTAACACTTGTGCAGCGATTTCATGCAATCATGTCATCCCAATATTTCCAATGAAGAACGGGATAAACAATACGTTAGTTATTTCAAAGAAAAAATAAGAAAATTGTCTCAATAGTTCTTTTTAGTAGTTAAACAATGTGTTTAACAATAATTTCTACTAATAGGTGGAACAATTAACCGATGACTCCGATAGAACAATGAATCTTAAGATTTTAGAAGGTGGACCTATAATATATGCTAAGAAGTATAACTCGTGCAAAATAAATTGGTACAAGTTCAACATTGAGAAACACAACGAGATTTTGACCACCCAAAATAGCGGTGTATTGGTTGTTAGAAATAATAGGGCAGAGACAATTA
Source organism: Impatiens glandulifera (assembly GCF_907164915.1). Lineage (NCBI taxonomy): Eukaryota > Viridiplantae > Streptophyta > Magnoliopsida > Ericales > Balsaminaceae > Impatiens > Impatiens glandulifera. The sequence continues at coordinate 24,198,656 of NC_061865.1, forward strand.
ACTACTATGGAGTGCTAAATGAAATCATAGAAGTAACATTTTTTTATGGAAGACGAGTGGTTCTCTTCAAATGTAGATGGTTTAATGTTCATCACAAAGATCGGGGCATTAAGGTTGATAAGTGCGGTTATGTTAGTATCAATATGAACATGACTCTACCAACTCAAATGAATAACCCATTCATAATGAGAAGCCAAGCACAACAAGTGTTTTACTCTACGAATATGGCATCAAAGATTGGATGGAAAATTGTGACTTCAATAAATCATAGTTATTCTAATTAAGGTTTAATTTTGTTTATTAAGGCATTGAGTCAAATCGTACATTTTTCAACTAAACATTAAATTATATATTTGCAGCGATCACGACACCTAAGGGTAGAGGTGCAGGTAGAGGCTTTGGACGTCAATTAGAGAACCTCGTTCTGAGGACCCTTTAGCGTTACTCAACTCTATTGGTGACATCGATTTGGACGAGGCATTAGAGTGTGATGATGATATGATCGTTGATGGTGTACCAAACATTATAGATGATGATGAGACACAACCCCCATCTAAGCATGATACATGTACAAGTGTTATAATAGGATTGCATGGTCGAGGCATTATAGAGATGTAATTGATACTTATTGGCATTATAGAGTCGTTACTGATACTAGATAAGTATCAATAACGTTTGTTTCTGTAACGAATTGTAACGGCGTTATGTGCCGTTATTGAAATTTATCAGTAACGACTTTTGGGACCTTCTAAAACGACTTTAGTCCTTACTATATTCCTTCTTTCTACTAGTGTAAATTATTCATAATAAAAATTTGTTGAGAAAATATAACAAAATAAAAAGTTAAATTAAACTAATAATAATAAATTTTTGTTGTGAAAATATAACCCAAAAAAAGTTAAACTAAATACTAATAAAAATTTGTTGTAATAAGACAATAAAATGAAAAATTAACTAGAATACTCCTTAAAAATTTGTTACGATTAAAATAAAAAAAAATAGATTAGAAAATTAATAATAAAAAATTATATTAATTTAATATTTATGAAAAATGGTAATTTAAATATAGAGAATTGATTGGGAGAGAGAATTTAAGGGAGGGAATGACGTGGTGTTTGATTAGCCAAAAAAAGAACAAAATTTCTCTATTTTTTCTTTCTCT